>NC_056732.1:587837962-587887962 GCF_019279795.1 Protopterus annectens
CAAGGATCTGTCTTATCTTGATATATATATATATATATATATATATATATATATATATATATATCTATATATATATATCAAATTTAGGGTGGGGGGCACTCCATCGAATGCACAATGTCCTGAGACCTTACTGATTGATGTTGAATGCACTAGTAATGGCAAATTCTGCACATGCTGCAGGGATTACCCTGCAGTGGAGTAAACCAACTGCATGTGTTTTGGAAGGGAGGCAAGCCTCCCTGAACCCTCTGATAATTATATATACTAACTCTGAGAATGCACAATCCCTGGGGAAAGGAAATATTGTCCTATTTGGGAATTGTCAATCTTGCACATCTGTTGACCCCCTGTCTGTGTCAGTCAGTTGTACAAATATATATATATATATATATATATATATATATATATATATATATGTATATATATATATATATATATATATATATATATATATATATATAGTTTCACTTTATAATCTCAAAATACTAAAATATCGAATTTTAGTATTTCAAGACTATAAAGTTGAAAGTGCAGTTATGCAAAACTGCATAATATCAAATGCAGAAATGTCAAATCCACAGTTGTGTTGTTGCATTCATGACATGCGGTGCGGTTTATGGATTTAGCTGGGGATTCAGATAAGTGGTGTTCTTGTAAGGGTATAGGGTAGGAATTTTAGTGTGTGAGTGTGTGTAGAGTGAGTTTTATGTGTTTGTGTGTTTAGTGCGACCGCAGAGTTAGTACATATAATTAGCAGGGGTGTGGGGGTGCAGCCCCCACATGGGGGATGCAGAGGGGCTTGCCCACCTGCTTATAGGTAGGAGAGGTGTGTTTGTTGTGTTTGTGTGATGTTTTATTTGTTGTAGTGTATTTAGGTAGGTGTATGTGTGCTTGTTTGTGTGGTAGTGTGTGTATGTGAATGATCGTGATTTTGACTTTTGCGGTTTTGGTTGTCGGTTTTCTGGTCTTTCAACTTTATAGTCTCGAGATACTAAAATTTAGTATTTTAGTATTTCGAGATTATAAAGTGAGTCCATATAGATAGATATAGATATACACACACAGATGTATGTATATATATATATATATATATATATATATATATATATATATTATATATAGATATACGTATATATATATATATATATATATATATATATATATATATATATATATATATATATATATATATATCAGCCTTCTGCTTCACCATTGTTGTTTGCATTGTTTCCTTGTTGAGCTTGGTGTCACTCATACATTCCAGTTAATTATTCTGTGCATTTCTTACTTGCCCTAGGTCCCTCATTCTCATGTTCAACACACCTTTCTTCATCATGCTAAGTTGAAGTTTGCATCCACAGTGGGTAACTTGTCTATTAAGAACTATTGATGTTGGCTTGTTGCCCATGGGAGTCTCACAGTGCTGCACACTTTTCTCTCAATGTTTATCTATATATACCAATGACTGTGTGTAGATTAAAGCATGGTTAAGGCATACCAGAACATGTGTGATACATTTTCTTGTTTTGTATATATATATATATATATATATATATATATATATATATATATTCCATATTTACTTGCATATTTTTTATTTCTTGTTTATTACTACAATAAATGTAATATTGCTTTTACAATGAAAAGTGTAAACAAATACATCTACTAAAACATCTTTCATATAATGTCCTCCATGCACCCACCCAACATGGTTTTCGACCAGCACATAGCAATACCACTGCAAAACTATCCTTCTTAGATACAGTGAATAAAGCTAAGACACTGGCCAGCTAACATCAGTAATCCTACTAGACCTAGACCTATCAAAGGCTTTCGATGCAGTGTTGCATTATAAACTATTATAACAATTATCAACTCTAGTATGTTCTCAACCTACCCAAAAATGGTTCTCTAATTATTTAACAAATAGACAGCAATGTGTCAGGTGGAAAACTAGTCTGTCAAAATACCAACTTAATAGAACAGGAGTCCCTCAAGGATCCATTCCCAGACCCTTGTTTTTCAACATTTTTATTAACAACCATCATGCTGTCTCCCTTCAAAATATAGTTATCCAGTACGACGCCTCCACTATTATCACCTCCTCAAACAACTTTCAACACCTCCTAAAAATTATACAAGATGCCTTTACCTGTATTGAAACCTGGTTAAATGAAGCATGATTGCTATTTAATCCTAATAAAACTAAGCTTCTATTGTTCTCAACAAAACCTCTTTTACAGGATTTCAAAATATACTCACAAAATACCACAGAAATTGAAATTGTAACTCAGGCTAACCTATTGGGTATGATTATAGGCAATAAACGTACCTCAAACAACATATACATAATAATATTAAAAAACTAATTTCAAACTCTATAGACATAGTTTATGGACAACCCTAGAAAAAGAAAAAAACAAACACTTGCCAATACCTTCCTGCTTCCTTTTGTCCTGTATGGTGCCACCATTCTCATTAACCTCCTTATGTCCCTAAACAACAAGCTGCAATCAATCATGCTATTATAAAATAGCCACATTTGCAACTAGCACACCTTATCACACACACCAGTGTCATGCCCTCAATGAACTAAACCGGTTAGAATTCCCCCATTGCCTTAAATTTGTACAACTATTTCTTGCTCACAAAATAATTTACAAACCAGACTGCTGCCCTGTCTTAAAACCTATCTTACAACACTACACCCCCCTCCCATAATCTCTGTTCTACAGATAAACAGCTTTTAAATGTATACAAACCTAACAAAAGAGTTGGTCACAGCTTCTACTCCTGTGCCATTGCAAGACTATGGAATAGCCTGCCTCTAAATATCAGTGCCTTAGATTCCTTTAATACTTACAAAATGACTCTCACACATATGCCCTTGCTTTTTAACTTAAGTCTAAAATACTTAATCAATCTCCTCTGACTTCCATTTACCCTTCCATGCTTTATCTCATCATCACCTGTCTCCCTGTCCCATCACCTGAAATTTTGTACTTCTCTGTTTCTTTCGAATTCCTCCTTTTTCTTTCTCCTGAGCTACTTCAAATACATCTTCTTATCTTGCTCTACTATTCCTGCTCTTTGACAAATCTCTCACTACATTTTTCCCCTTTACCCTTAAGAATATCTGTCACCTTAACCTCACTAACCTTCTCACTATAATACCCTCCTATATGTCTTTCAATACCTATCCATATTTACCTCCTTACCTTCACTTCCTGTCCTTTGAAAATGCCTTACTTCTACTAATATAATTTTCTCTTTCGTGTGTCTTAATTTCATCATTACTTTTCTTCTACCCTTATACATTCAAAACAAAACTAATATATTTTATGTCTTTTGTAGAACTAAATCTGCTCTGCTAGTAATGCTCACCTCAAAACTAGAATGCTAGATTGAACTTCAATAATTTGCTGCAAATGTTATCGATCTTCATGACAAATTGTATTCTGTCTAGAGATATATGTATGCTTACATTAACTGTAAAAACTACTAATGTTTGAATTTGTATTAGACCCTATATAATATTTAGCTATAACTGTTAAATTCATTATGTCTGCATTGTTTTTGGAGCTTTTCTCCCTGGGCCTCCTCTGAAAATGGGTTCCTGACTCAGTCAGACTTTCCCGGTCACCAAATGTCAATAAATAAATAAAATAATAAATAATTTTTCATTGCAAATGCAACTCAGCATACTCACAACTCAATTTCTGCCATTATATTCTTCCTTAGCATTATTAGTTTTCCATAAATTGACATCTGGCATTAACGAATAATTGCTAATCTTCACATCAGTCATGAAAATTACCCAAATAACTTCCCATTCATCTTCAGGCAAGTCTTGTTGCTATGAATTATTCAGCATATTAGCTTAAGAAATCCTACAGCCCTTTTCCTGGCTTGTACTTTATTTATTTTTATTTTTATTTTATTTTACATTTGTTGACCGGGCTAGTCTAACTGGATACATGTCCATTTTCAGTAGAGGCCCGGGGAGAAAAGCTCCAAGCATAGGCAACAATATAACATACAACATAACATACAATATATACAATAGTAAAATAATAGTAGAACATTGTTGAGATTCTAAATATGGAAAAACTTATACAGAGTCTGTTTTTTTTTTTTTTTTTTTTTTTTTTTTAGGAAAGCTAATATAAAGATTCTTATAAAACAGTAAGAAGGGAAACTTGTTAGATACTAGTGAGATGTTAAATAACTGGTTAGTTTAGGTCAGCATCCTAGTACAATAGGTCAGCAAAGTATGGGGAGAGCATGATTGGGGAGAGAAATATTAGTCAGGGTTAAAGCCGGGACGAAGCCAATGTGTTTTAAGGTATTCTTTAAGGTGTTTTTTTGAAAAGCAGTGTAGAAGAAAGAGTCAAAAGTTCACTTGGAAGCTGGTTCCAGCTTTTTCCCACTGTATTAGAGAAAAGTGAGTCCTCAGCTTTGTTGTTAGGTTTAGTAGTTGAGACTAGAAGTTTATTAGCTGAGCGTAATGTTGCTAGATTTTTGTATGGGGTAATAAGGCTAGTGAGGACTGGGATATTATTAGGGTGGTGAAGGATTTTTTGGGTCATAGTAAGTTGCTGACATTGAAGTTGGTTCTGCAGTTCTAGTCATCCCAATTGTTTAAGGTTGTGACAGTGGTGGGTTCTAAAAGGGGCGCCAGTGGCCAATCTAGCCATGTTATTGTAGCTGGTTGCAAGTTTGTTAAGGTTGTTTTTGGATAGATTGGTATATATGGCTGAAGCATACAGAGGGTAGAGATAAGGTGGGTCTGGGCAACAGTGGTTCTAGCTAATGGCATAAGGAAGGGTTTGATTCTATAAAGGGAGCCTAGTTTTCTGTTGACAGATTTTATGGTAGTATTAATGCGATCATCAAAGTTAAGGTTGTGGTCAATAGTAATACCCAGGAGACAGGTTGTAGTATCTGGGCATATGCTAGTTCCATTGTTGGAGGTTACTGTGAAGTGAATTTGTGGTGACTTTTGGGTAGGAGCAAAAAGCAGTAATTTTTTTGGGGGGTTCAGGAGGAGGCAATGTTGCATTAACCAATTTTCAACAATATTAATACTGTTTGGGTGAGGGCCTGGAGAGAGGTTGGGGACTTGGCTGTGCATATTAAAGTAGAATCATCTGCATATTGTATGCAGGTGGCTTGGGGAATTTTGGCATTTAGATCATTAATAAAAATTGAAAAGAGAAGAGGGTCTAAAATAGAGCCTTGAGGTACTCCAATGTTGACAGAGAGGGGTGTAGAAAGATTATTGTCCTACAGCACTGCTTGGTGCCTGTTTTCCAGATAGGATTTAAACCAGAGTAATGATTGTGGGTCAAGTGATAAGGCTTTTAGTTTGTCCATAAGTAGGTGATGGTTAACCATGTCAAATGCTTTTGAAAGGTCAATGAATAGTGCAGAGGAAAGAGAGTTGTTATCACGATGTTTGTTTATAGAGTCAGAAAAGGATAGGAGGGCAGTAGTAGTGCTATGGTGAGGCCTGAAACTATGCTGGCAGTTAGCAAGTAAATTATTTTGGAGGAGGTGGTCTAGTAATTGTCAGTGTATACATCTTTCCATCATTTTAGCTATTGGAGAGAGTAAGGCAATTGGTCGAAAGTTGTAAAGTTCAGTAGATGCACCACCTTTATGTAGAGGGATGATATGGGAGACTTTCCATATGGATGGGATTGTGCTTTCTGTAATTGTTATATTAATAAGGATGGAAATGGGATAGGCAATGGCTGTGTCAGCAATCTGCAGGTATTTTGCTGGAAGACAGTCAGCAGAAGGGGTGCTTGGTTTAAGTTTTTGTTGGAGGGTGCAAATGAGGGATGTAGGTACTAGTTGTAAATGGAAGGTAGCGACTGGATTGTTTGTGGTATTAGATGGGCTAGTGCTAATAGGAGGTAATGTGTTAGCTAGAGTTTGAATGGCTTCAGTGAAGTAGTTGTTGAAGGCATCAGCAATTTGTTTAGAGTCAGTATGGGCGATACCTGTTGGGGCAGGAGTTTTAGAGTGCCCTGGCTGAAGTAATTTGTTAATGCTTGACCAGAACTTTTGTGGTTTTTGATGATGGGTTTGTTGGAGATGCAGGTAAATGTTTTTTTTGTCTAGTAGAATGTCTTTTTTGGTTGCATTACGTAGTTGTTTAAAGTGAAGGTGGTCTGTTAGGCTTTTAGAGGCTCTCCATTTGGCCCAGATTTTATTTCGTAGGAGGATCTTTTGTCTGGTTTGTTTTGTGAGCCATGAGGCAATTTTGGTTCTTACTCGGTTGGAGTGAGGGCGGGCATGGTAATCTAGGATCTGTAGGAATCTAATATTAAAGTAGGTGACTGCATTATCTAGTTGAAGATGATGCAGTAGGGACCAGTCACATGCTTTGAGTTCATTTTGAAAGATCTCTGGATGAAAGTGTTTTTTAGAGCGAGAGGTTTTGTAAATATTATCATTGGGGCTATGAGTTTTTTGTTTAATTGTATAGGTTAGAACATGGTCACTCATATCATCTGGAAGGGTACCTGATTTATATGTATTAGGATGGCTGTTTATAAGGATCCAGTCTAGGGTAGTTTCCTTACCACTTGGTTTATGGATTCTAGTAGGGGAGGTAATTATTTGGGAAAAAACGTATAGATTTATGTGGTAGATAGGATTTGGGGAGCTACAGGTAGCCCAGTCTATATTAAAATCACCTAGGACAATGGTTTCCTGAGGTAGATGAGTAGTAAGGCAGCTAAGGATGTTTTCAAGAGTATTGATATTATTTCCGGGGGGGAAGATAGGCACAAATTATGTAGATAGATTTAGAGTTGTTGATTTGAAGTTTAGCAGTAAGGGTTTCTGCATTAGTATCTAAGGGTAGGAACCCATTAAAGGAAGAGACCTGAAGTTCAGATTTATACATAATGGCTACTCCTCCCCCTTTTTTGGTTTTGTGGTCACATTTCAGGATGTTATATCCAGGAGGGGTAATTTCTTGGTCTTGAGTTGTAGGCTTTAGCCATATTTCTGTAATATAGGAGATATCAAATGCATGCACTTCTAAGAGTGAATGTAGGTGGGTAATTTTGTTGTTAATGTTATGGATGTTGAGGTGAGCTATTAAGAGTGAGTTTGAAGGTCTTTTTGGTGTGAGGATAGCATGGGATGTTAGGTTTTGTGGGTCTTTGTGAATTGTTATGTTGGAGCCAGGGTTTGGGTGAATATCACCATCTAATAGAAGATGTTGTTGAGGTTTTTGTATAGAGTTTGTTATAGTTATTCAGGGTTTTCTTGTTATGGAGATAAGAGATATGGGTCGATCTATGATACTTTGGAAGTATGTAGATAGAAGTGGAGGTAATGTTTATGTGATTGAGGGAGTTTGTGTGAGAATGTGAATTCGTTTGTTGGCGGGGGTGGTGATGTTCAGCCAGAAAAAAATGTTCATAGAAGGTTAGTGCATAGGGTATAGATAGAGAAATTAGGATAGTAGTTAAGAGTAAAAGAGTTATGTATATAGTTTTCTGTAGTGAGGCCATTAGGATTTATAGGTAAGGAGGTGTAGTATGAAGAGGGAGAGTGCTTAATATAAGCTAAAATAGGGGTAATAGTAGGAGAGAAACGTTATATAGTGCAACCAATACAGGATAATAAGTGTGCAGAGATGATGGAGAGAAGCTAAAGGTATGAAGCTAATTGAGGAGTGGTTATGGTAGTGGTGGGGCTATTAAGTGGTGATAGTCAGTAATAGGTTAAAGAGGGGAAGGGGCGTGGATAGTGGGGTATAAGGTTAACAGCACTGGGGGTGGGTGGGAATTGGGGGTAGGGTAGGGGAGCGGAGTGAGCCCCCAGGGTGAACGGAGCGGGAGGAGCAGGTCAAGATTGTACAGAGACAATGTGAGAGCAGCAGATGTCTGGGGCAGTGCAAATATTTGCAGGTAAGTACAGTGTGGTACAACAGGTGTAAGATAGAGAAGGATAGTGGAGTGGAAGGAGGAAAAGAAAGCTAGAAGGTGGGAGGAGAAAGGATAAGAACAGTGAGATGCCGCAGGGAGATAATCAACTAGTCAAGGGATACAATCTGTGAGAGTATTCAGAGATGATACCTGTGAAAGTGGAGGAGAGAGTATTAGCCAACAGATAGATTGGGGTGCCACCTAGTGGTGAGACAGCAGAAAACTACAAGGTAAATATAATATAGATAGCTAGTAGAGGTAGTTCAGACAGTGGATTCGGGGGGGGGGGGGAGTTTAGTTTAGAAGCTGCTACAGGGATAGCGAGGAGTCTGGCTGCTGGCTTCCTGACTCAGTGGCTATAAAACTGAAACCATACTTCTGTATTTTTAAACACTGTTTTCAGCCATTGTGATGCCTTGTCCAATACCATCTTAAATAAACTCACTTATATCTTGAGGTGACTTTCTTCTAACACGCATTCTCTATAAATGTATTCATGGAGTTTTTCACAACCATATACTAGCACCTTTTATCTATTTCTGCATATCTTTTCTGGCAGTCATTAAAGACCATGAGTTCATAAGCAAACTGGCCTATCCTTTTGCAGAATCACTGCTTCAGTTTAATTCTAGCGGATATCTACTTGTATTATGACCAGCTAATATATTTATTATTTATTATTTATCATTTATTTGTCTTTTGTTAACTGGGTTATTTCTCTGGGCTGGGGACCCATTTTCAGTGGAGACCAGAGGAGAAAAGCTTCACAAACACATGATAAAAAAGATCATGCCAAAAAATAATACACATATAGCATACCAAAACCAAGTTACATTGCAAGTTTAAAAACATATAAAAGGGCAAGATAAAAAGACATATGATTAACAACATTAATGCCTTGTAGATAATCATAAAACTATCCACAAGGCTCCACAAACACATGATAAAAAAGATGATGCCCAAAAAATAATACACGTATATCATAACCATACCAAGTTACATTGCAAGTTTAAGAACATTAAAACGGGCAAGATAAAAAGACATGTGAGTAACAACAATGCCTTGTAGAAATCATTAAAAGTATACATTTTGTTCATGTACAACAAACAAAATGATAGAGGTAGAGTAGGTGGAACAAAATAGAGGAATAGTAAGTGGAATGTAGAAAGGAGTGAAGGATATTTGAAGAGACAGAGAATAACAAATAATGGTAGTTGTGTCATTTATAGTGGGTGGAGTGGGAGAAGAGGTGGTAAAGTTAGAGTCGAGAGAAGGAAATGAGAAGGAGAGAGAAGGGGTGGCCAGGGAAATAAGAAGTAACTGGGGGGGCAAGGTTGGGAGGAAACTTTAATTTGTAAGATCTCGCAATGTTTATTTGTGGGCACATTTGTCACTAACTTTTTAAGCAAGTGAAAGCTGTCTTTTTCTGCACTCCCTTATCAGTTCACATTTTGTTTCAGTGATTTCCTTAATGGCATACTTATTGCTGACATATTCAGAAAAAGAACTTCCACAGACATTACATCATACAAAGAAATCTCGTTAGAGTTTTATTTTTTTTCACCTGAAGGTGAGATTTGTACTACTGGTCCGACTTTCTGAACATCCACTTTCAAATCGTATGAAGTTTAAATTTGGCCCATGTATCTTAACTGATTATGTATAATTTTACACTTACTTTTATTCAGTTTCTGTCTCGTTTCTTTAGTATTAAAATAAGTTTTCTATAGTTTCCTTCCTCTGCCTGACTCCAAACTTTTATGACATTAAAATATTAATACCTGTGAGTTTGTACTGTGGGAATAGCGATAATGTCCTAACTATGACCAAGATGACCAGGAATTTGTCAGCAACCAAAATGCTGGGCAGTTAGTGGTTGGGTGCGAACTACTTCTCACAGCTCATCTATCTCAGAAGAAAGGATGTGGACTCACCCATTGTTATACTGACTTATAGTAGGGGAAGGGGTACACTTAGAATGACAAGATGGGCCATGACATGTGGATGAGCATTCCAAATAGATAACAGCACTGTAGATGGATGATGATATACAGATATATGTGTATACCTTCTTCTGTGTGTGTGTATATCACAATCTGCTATTTTGTTCTCTCATCTCAACTGCGTATATGCCAGATATCTGAGGACTGTGGTTAGTACTATATATATATATATATATATATATATATATATATATATATATATAAAAAGAATCTTTTACCCTACCACAGTATTGTTAATCGTATAGCTCAATTGTCTAGATTTTCACAGAATGTCCATATTTTTGCCTCATATTTTTGGTCTGCTCTTTATATAAATTGTTTTCTGGGAAGTAACTGCAGACTGCAGCCACTAAATAATGACAGACATTTGAGTTTCATACTTCATATCTTTCAGAAAATGCATGCTGATGCTAAACATATTGTTCTAGTAACTTTTTAAGTATATAGGAGTCATTTTTAAATTTATTACTATTTTTGGGCCTTTATCCCCCCATTATTTTTCATTTGTTTACATTTCTTGAGCTAAGAGGTTGAGAGGTATGTTAATGCATTGATAGATGAGGGTTGCTATGTACTTTCCAGGTCCAGAAGCCATTAGGATCCATCACTAAATGTATATAAACTTCAACTCACGTCGTAAAGTCAGACACTCAGGTTGTTGGGACAAAGGCAGTTCCTATAACCTATCTATGGCAAGTGGTGGGAGAGTGGAACCAAACTTCTCTTTATAGCTATCTGGATGATGTCATCTGTAATTAAAGAGAGAGAACCTGAAGATCATTAGGCATAAGACAGAAAAATAGATATAATACTATTAACAACATCATCAAGTCCCTTAACTAACAAAAAAACAGATGCTGAAGAAATACCAAACAGAATCTGTGAAATCAGTCTCTTTCCACAGTTACATTAAATGTGTACAGGTTGGAAATTCCCTCCACAAGCTTAATTTATAAACTGACATCAGCTCAGGAAAACACTTCACTCTTGCTAAGGCAGAAAACATGTTTTTTAATAGTTTGAAGTCGACAGTTGTGTCTTTTGTTTCATTAAGAAATCACAGACCTTTACAAATATGACTTTTATCTGATTTCACAGAATAGCCATGGTGTTTTGTAATATTATACTTGCATCATATTCTTTCATTTCCTTATTGATTATACTCCTTAAAGCTTCTGGAAGTTTCCCAGGAGCATGCACAAGTGGGACACTGCAGGATCTATGCAGATATGAAGAACTCTTAGCAAACTATTTAGGCCATTAAGTAAATCTTCATACTCACAAAGAAGCATTGTATATTCAAATTATTAATTTGATTAACTTTACCAAGCTGCTAACAAGTCAAACTGTGCAAAACAAGCCTAGCCTATAGGATTACCCTGGCATCGTGCCACTCAACCTTAGTTCCCAGTGCCTCTGTCAAATAGAGCCACTGGAGTGATCCCCTGGGTGAATTTTCTATTTCCCATCCACTCATCAAGATTTCTCTTGAAGAGGGCCAGTGAGGCACTTCGCTTGACATGTATGGGAAGTCTATTCCATAGCATGGGCAGTCTCTGGGTTATGAATCTGTCCCTCCAGCTTATTCTGTTGATTGTGGTAATGTGGTGGAGTTCTCTGGAGCATGTAGTGCGGAGGGATTGGGATTTCTTTAGATGTAGCATTTCTAACAGAGCTGGGTCAGACATGGCTTTGTAAGTCAAGCAGAGATCACCTCTAAGTAGGCGATATGAGACAGAGAATAGTTGGAGTTTTTTGAGTCTGTCCATATAGGACAAGTGTTTAAGACCTAGGATCCTCTTTGCGAGGGACTTTTGTGGCCTCTCCAGTTATTGTAGGTGTATAGTGAGGTACATGCCAAATGGGGCAGTGTACTTGATGATTGGCCTAATGAGGGAAGAGTATTGGGAGACAAAGACCTCTTTCTTCCTGGATGCAAAACCCTTAGTAATGAGATGTGCCACATAGAAGGACATTCTGACCACAGTGGCAATGTGGTGATCAAAAGAGAGGTTGCTGTCAACCTGTGTTCCCAGATCTCTTATGATGCCTTCTGTGTTCAGTGGACTACCATCAATGTGGTAATTCATGGGAACCAGATTTTTCCCCAAAGGAGATGACGACACATTTTTTGGCATTGAGCTTAAGGCCATGGTTCTGACATCAGTCGTTGGTCTCAGTGAGGCCTCTCTGTAGGATGTCAACATCACTTGGGGAGTTAATTATGGCTCCCAACTTGCAATCATCTGTAAACTTTGTCAGCCAGAGTCCCTTCATGTTGGCCTGGACTTCAGAGAAGTAGATACCAAACAGGAGAGGACCCAGGACCAAACCCTGTGATACTCCACTCGTGACTGATCGGCAGTCTGACTTGGAGTCAGCTACTTTCACATTATGGGTTCTATCTGTGAGCCAGTTTGCAACCCACCTAGTAATATAAGGGTTGATACCTAGCTTAGTGAGTTTTTCTATGATTCCTGAGTGTGGAATTGTATCAAAGGCCTTGGCCAGATCATGGTAGGCTGTATGAACCACCTTGCCTTCATTCACAGCTCTGGTGACTGACTCAAAGAAGTCGACCAGGTTGAGCAGGCATGATCTACTCTTCTCAAAACCAAACTGTGTGGGATCCAGAGGTTGGAGATTCCCTATATCCTTGTTTATTAGGTCCATGATGATGTGTTCCATAGCTTTGCATATCAGACTTGTTAGGCTAATGGGGTGATAGTTCCCAGGGTCTGTAGTCGCTCCTCCTTTGTGGAGATGGATGACTGTAGCAGTGTGCCATTTGGTAGGGACAAAGCCTGAGGTGAGGCTGTGATTGAACAGGACACACAAGTGAGGTGCCAGTTCATTCTGTAGCTCATGTAGAACACAGCAAGGGATATTGTCAGGTCGCATAGAAGCTGTATTCTTTGCCTTGGACAGTGCTGTTTTAACCTGTGTAGCAGTAATACTGGGTGCCTGGCAATCTACTGGCATTGTGATTGGTCCTGTGGTGGGGGAGAGAGGGGTAAAGTTGGCACTGAATCTGTTGGCCATTATATTGGCAGTATCTGTTGGCTTAGTATAGGAGTTGCCATTGTGCAACAGCGCTGAGCAAATCTGGGTATTGTTGTGGAGATTCTTTACATAACTATAGAAGGCCTTGTGGTTGTCTTTACTATCTGAAGAAATTCTGTTTTCATAGCTAGCTTTAGAGGATTTGATGAGGGATCTCAATTGTTTTGTTGAGGCTGATAAGGGAGTTTTTCCAGTCTTGGGACTTCATGTTATTTTGCTTCAGTTTCCCCCTTCTGTTGTAGAGTTTGGTTATGGCAGAGGACCACATTCTTACATATTATTAACTGTTATTACCATTCTCGGCAAATAATGTACTGGTAAATAATTCACCTTCATGGCCTTGCTTCATTTAATTCATTATAACCAGATGACAATTTTTTTTCTTTCATGTTAAACATATTATCAATGTATTTTTTCAACAGTTGTGAGACACTTTTTCAGTCACAGGATATTTCATCAAGCATATAGCCACACTTCATATAGAACATATCAGTGCCATATTTAGTTTCATGTACAGTTACTAGTCATACAGTCCAGGAGACCATTGAAGAGACTAGACCAAATTCCCAATTGCCTCAAAAGCACTGTCTGATTAAATAACTTGCTCAGAGTCTCAGTAGGCAAATAGAGGTGGAAAGATTCACACCCTGTACCCTTGGCACAGGAAACAGCTCATTAAGAATTCAAAGTTTTAGTCCTCTGTAATAACTGCCAGATCAAAAGTATATATAACCTTGAGATAACTTGAACCCATAACAGCTGTCACTTAATGAGCAAAACTCTTCATTTACAGGCTGGGCTACTGCAGTAGTAGTTTCCTATAGTTCCTGTGGTTCCTTTGACTTCTGTGACTAATTTAGTCTATTGTTCATTTTACATTTTAATTTTTCTGTCATGCAGGTAACATTACACAGTTCCAACTCTTCTGTGATGTCTTTTAACTGCGACTGAATAATTTTACTTGCCTTAAACACGTCAATCACTTTACTGAAAATTGTTTGCTTCTATCAAAAATCTCTCATCTGATAAAACATTTCATCTTATTACTTCTTGCACTACATATGATTCTGTCTCATTTTAATGATTCACATCATTTGCAAAGTTCATAATCTTAAGTAGGATTCTTTAATTTATTAAGCTAAAAATCAATGCTTTCTTATTCTTGTGTCCCCATGACAAATAATTTCTTCTCTTTGACCTTGTCTGCAATTGTACCTACTTTGGCTTTTTCTTTGATGTCCTCATTTCTTCATCTGTCCCACAGCATGTATCCAACCATTCATCTCAGCACTTCATCTCCATGATCTCCGGCTTCCTCAACTGCTCTGTTTTTACTGCCCAGGTTTCTGTACCATACAGTAGTACTGGTCACACCACTGTTTTGTATACCTTACTTTTCAGCTTCTTTGGCATTCTTCTGTCATACACTACCCCTTACACTCAGTGCCATTTGGCTGCAACCACTGCCCCCCCCCCCCCAGATTATACCTTTGGCTTCCTCATTCAGATTTTGTTTCTCCTCAACCACCCCTACCACATACTTGAAGCTGTTAACCTGTTCCACTACTTTCCCTTCTGTCTCAATTCTCAGCTTTTTCTGATTTTCCCTATTTGTTACCATTACAGCTGTCTTATCTATGCTGAGTTTCAACCCATGTGCCTTCAGTTTTGCATTCCATTCTCCTGTCCTTTGATGAATATCTTGCTCAGAGTCTGCCTGTAGTGCCACATTGTCTGTCTACAGCAATTTTGTTAATCTGTCTCCTCTGACCCGTATACTAATGTAGTCCATCACCACTATGAACAGCAGTGAGCTCAGTGCTGACCATTGACGCACACCTACTCTCACTGGGAACCCCTCTATGACTCCAAATACTGTTCTTATTTAAGCCATTGGGTCTTTGTACATAGCCTGCACCGATTCTACTGATGTTTCCAGGACTTCAAATCATAGCAAGACTGCCCAAATCAGCTTTCTTGGGATAATTTAATATGTTTTTTCCAAGCCTAGGAATGCCCATTTGGACTCTTTACTCATCTCTAGCTTTTTCTCAACCAAGTGCCTCACTGCAAACATTGGGTCAGTTGTGCTGCATCCTGATCTGAATCTGAATTGCTCATCTCTCATCTTACTTTCTAGTACTCTTCGTATCCATTTATCAATCATCATCTCCAGAACTTTCATGCAGTGTGACAGGAATTTAATACTTCTGTACTGTCCAAAGTTGCGAATGTCCCTTTTCTTTGCATAATGGCAGTAGTATCTTTATTCTGCAGTCATTTGGGATACATCTTTCTTTCCACACTGCTATGAGTACCCTCAGGAGCCATTTCTCTCCATCTCACTCAACATCTTGATCATATTTGCTGTGACCTCATCTGAGCCTGCTTCCCTGACTTTATCTTCTTCACTGTTGTTCTTACTTCTTCTAGGGTGGGCTCCTCCTCCTCTTTCATTGTAGGCTGTGCCTGGGGCAGTACAGTTTCTGAGGGATTTCTTCATTCAGAAGTTGCTGGAAGTACTCCTTCCATCTGACTTTGATGTCCTGTAGGCTGGTGAGCAGGTTGTTGCTGACATCCCTTAGTTAGGATGTCTGACTATCTTCTTTATCTTTGTCTTTGCCCAGCAATGACCTTTGATACCATGGAATATATGCTGTTTGAAAATAAAAGCAGTGAGATGAAACATGTAGCCCAGTGCTGCCAGCTTTAATTGTTTTATATCTGATTGCACAGCAGTACAGAGGAAACCAGACCATGCGATATACAAATGAGGTGCTGCTAGGAGCTAAAAGTTTAATATTTTAAAACAATGCCTCCATATTACAGACAGAATTCATGTAGTTTTATACATAAAGGAGTATAGGAGGGGGCTTTGCAGCTATAGACAAGCCAGCCTTATAACCTTCCTTGAAAAAGCCATGGAGTAAAAAGTGCTAGTATTCTGACAGAGTTCTTGGAGGCAAACATTACAGCAGGTAGGAGGAAGCATGAATTTACCTACTAGAGCAATGTATTTTCAATGAACAGATTTCAATAGATGTATCTAGGTTTTATTAATAAGGTATTTGACATTATGCTTGCAGGCAGTGAGTGGGAAACAAAAGGTGGGCTGGGATAATTCGTTAGCTGACAGCAGAAGACAATAGTTAGTAGAATAATACAGAATGAGAAGCCATTGGTGTTGTTACCCAAACTATTTAAAGTATTTTTGCCAGGTATCGCACCATAACATAACTGCACTTTAAAGAGTGTAGATTGACTGAGTATATCTTCTTCAGTTTCTTTTACTCTTTTTTTATTTAAACTGTGTGTGATTATATTGGTGGGGCTTTTTACTTTTAGCAGCTGTTGTGCAGAAATGAAGTAGGTATATATACATTACGGTGGGAGGTTGCTCTGCAAAAAATAATTTGTTTGTGGTTTTAGGCATTTTAGAATTATGCTTTTCAATGTAGGAAAATCAATAAAATGTAATTCATTTATAGATGGCATAGGGACAGCTCAAAATAGTATAAATGAAACATCGAGCCCCCCCCCCAAAAAAAAATGTTAATGCATAATGTCAACTTAAAATACCACACAAAACCTATTACACAAGATTTTTGCAGCCTGCTTGCACCTCCCAATGTGAAGTGCAAATGGACTGCCTGGGTGGGCTACACAACCCCCCCCTCCCCTTCGATATCTAACTGTATTACTTCTTAGGTCAAATGATCTTGGAGAGAAGGTAAAAGTAAGACTAAAAAAAATCTCTTTTTCTCTTTGCTCTGAGCTGCCCACCCTTGGAAACCGTATGAAATAAATTCGACAAAGCAACTGTAAATACACTAAAGTGTCAAAAACTGAAGGAACATGTAAAGTGTTGAAAAAATGTCACAACAAATGGTGATATTCCCATCTAGGTTATGATGTGGAAGTCAAGGGATACCTTATAGTTTAGGAAAATTATTCTTAAGGAAAAGAGTGAAAAAGGGTTTTTGTTTTAAAGCTGAATTATTTAATGTATCATGAATAAAATAAAACCAAAAGCCAATGAGATTTTGTTGCATTATCTTAAGAGGTGTTGGCATGATCTTGCTTCAAAACATGCTATTGGTGAATTTGCATCTGAGTCTTTATATGCAGAATCAAAAGCCATAACAGGGTAAGAACATCATTTCACTCCAATTTCTCCCAGCTGTCCAAATTTTAGCCATAATGATTTGATCTGCTGCTTATAAAATGTGTGGTTTTCTGGCAAATCATTGAGGACTGACGTTAACGAAAAATGATATGCATTTGAATTTCAGACTTTATATCATCAAAAAATGTATGCTAACATAAATCATGTTATTGTAGCAGCTTTCTAAGTTCATAAAATCTATATTTAAGATATGTTCCTGATTCTGGGCCTTTGTCCATCATTATCTTGGCTTTGTACAGATTTCTTGTGCTTGGTAGTTGATAGGAATGGGAATAAGGCATAACAGGAAGAAAGCAACAGATTCAAGAAGCATGAGAAGTGCTACAGGCAAACAAAGTGCCTGTGTAGCAGTGCGGCAAAGTGGTCAACATCTCTGCCTTATATCTCTAGGGTCTTTGTTTATCTGGACTTTTGCATTCTGTCCCTATATCTGTGCAGCTTTTCTTCTGGTGCTCTAGCCTACCGTCAACTTCCAAAAAATGTATTTTCAAAGAAATCTGACCCTCTCCTCAACATGGTTGCTAGCCCTCAGCCCCAATATGTATATATCAACTCAAGATTGCAAGAACTCAGAAAAGGAGAAAGTGGTACAAATGTAAGATTTATCATCTTACTTTTCTCCAGTTTAACTGCCATTACAAGATGCTGGCAACCTTCTAGTGACAATAAACTGAGCATTGGTCCACTGGCTGTCAACAAACAGCAGCTTTTCCGATGATGCCACAAAAAGAGTAGATGCATCAATGGAATTGTGCAGCGATATAGTAATCAAGTTTAGTTTTAAGTTTTTCTTTGAGATCTACAGTGGCAATAATGGCTTCTTAGAAAGGGATATATTTATGCGAGCCATAAATTTGTTTTGTAGTAAACTTTTGGTTGAAGATCAGCATCACAGAAATATTAAACAAGTGATTACATATATTGATCTGTTTACATGTTTGATAAAGAAGTTATACAGTTTTCAGCTGTATGTAAATCTTCCAGCTAATTTGATAGTAAGTGCTGTTTACAAGACATGTTCTTGGGATTACTGACAGTTGAAGAATTTGTTGTTTCTACAGAGTTGGAATGAAGATCGAGCAGATTATTTAATGCCAAGGATAAGGGATATTTTCAATAAAATTGTGTCTAACTATTGGTAGTTTACTTAGACTGTGAGCTTGCTTATCTTTGCGTTCATTTTTAAGGTTATAAAACACAATGTTTTCAGGCTGTGGACAGAGAATCGCTGACCTTGTTAAGTGACTTGCATAGATCCACAGTGTATGCAACACAAGAGCGACATAAACAGATTTCATACTATATGATGAAGTTCATTACCACATAATAGCCCTAAATCTCTCAATCATTTTGTCAGAGTTTAAGAACTTTACAGCATGCTATCTAGGAAGAGGAAACAGTGTTAATGTATGCTGAAAGATGCTTAAGACATCAAAAAGAATACCATGGATTATGTGCTGTTTACACACATTTCTGAATACAATTTCCAGTATGTAATAATGTCCAGAGAGGATTATGGAAGCTTATCAACAACTGTGGCAAGATGAAAGTGCAGTTCAGGTGACCATTACTATAAGGTCTGAATGGAAGAGTTTTCTATCATACAAAAATAAAACTCAACTAGAGGAAAAATGATATATTTTCTGTTTATATACAGCTTATATGATGTTTCACTTTTTTTTTTTTTGGTGGGGGGGTGAAGGTTACTAAGTAATTTCCATAACTGCATATACCTGTTTGATGCCTTTGAATGTTCTTTTTATAAATCACACAAACTGATTGCTTTCTGCTTTCACAGTTCTTGTTATTTTTGCATTCTTTTAGAGCAGTTTGATACATTTGCTAAGGCTTATTATTTTAATAAATGTTGCATACAGGCCATTTATGACATAATTTTTTAATTTTATTTTATTAAATAACTTTATGCAACTATTCACCCAACCTACCCACTCTAAGATGTAATATTCAAAGTACTCTCGCCTAGACATAATAATTACAAACAATCCTTCTACAAGGTTCCCAATCTTCACATACTCCCCAACTTTTAGTGACAATTGCCCCATAAGGTTTAATATAAAATTCAACAAAAAGAAATGGCACACAAGCAAAAGTTGGAGCCACACAAACTAAACATATAGAGAAACAAAAGATAACTCCAAACAACCATGGCTAAGGATCCATCAGTTTAATAAAAACTTCAACTAGGAATGTAACTGAGCAAGAAAAACACAAGTGGATTCTGAAGCTTAAATCTTACTCTGAACCAGGCTTAAATGATAAAATGACTATTAAGCCTTTTCTTAAGAGTCGCTCACTGAAGCACTGAGTGGGTGTTCCTCTTTGGAGGCTTCGCTTTTTTTAAGCTAGCTTTCTGGTTGATTTATTTTTTTCTGTGTTAGATGACATCATTACTAATTAAGTCTTCTCTGTTGTTTAATTGGCTGTACTGATTATTTAAACCTTTTGTTTTAACATGTTTTTATGGTCTGAAGAAGGAATCTTGTTCTGAAAGCGCTAACCTTGTTTTTTAAATTGAGTATTTCATTAAATTGCTGGATCCTTAGTCATGGTTGTTTGGAGTCATCTTTTGTTAATATATAAATTGTAAATCCAAAATTCCCTTCCAAATTTATCTCCTTTACATCTCCCTCACAATTAAATATAATCAGACTCAAAACATACTAAGCTTCCATTAACTGGTCCACAGTTATAAACTCAGTAGACCTAAATCCTGCAGCTGAGACTCTTTGCACTTTGTTTAGTAACATTTGAAACACATTGTTCCAATAACTACCAGAATGTACATACCAAAACAAAACCAACAGATGGCACTTGAATTAAAAGCTCTTCTAAAACTTAGAGATGATGCCTAGCATGCTTAGAAATACAATACACAGTTTTTTTTTGGGGGGGGGGGGTGGCCCGGATGCTGACAGTTTTCTTGCTCTGCTACTCTATTTCTGTTTCTGAGGAAACTTTATTTTTATGATATCCTAAAAAAAATGTTTTTGAACAAAATCAATTACCTGATACTACATAGAAGGATATATCTAAAAATGTCTAAATATGTGAATTTTTTCTTGTCGAATTATTCATTTGAAAGAGCTGTACCAGTAGCTGTGAAATGAGTCATTCAAAGGCAATCTCTCAGGACTTGTCTTTAAAGAAAGAACTCCAATCTGTTCTTCCTGACATACAAGAATTTTCTTTAAAAATGGACAGAATGGATAACTGAGTCATCACAGCATTGGAATAGACAGCTTTGAAGAAAAATGTACCAAAGAGATGGAACAGATACACAAGATTTTAAAACAACAGAAAACTTAGATGGAAATAGAAGATGCCCTTAATGACATAGAAGGCGGAGTATCCGAAGATGAAAACAACATTGAATTTCTACTGCAACAGAATATCTTATAACTAAACAGAACTGACTTAGAGAAAAGATCCTGGAGAAATAACATTCATATTTTTGGACTGCCTAAAAAAATAGAAGGAGAAAATATGGTCAACTTTCTTACTGCCTGCATTCCTAAGACTCTAAATTTATCTGAAGCCATATTGTATGTTATCGAAAGAACACACAGGTCTCTAGATTCTACTTAATCAAAAACTAACTCTTCACCAAGATCAGTCATTGTGAAGTTCTTCTCATCTCAAGACAAGGAGCTAATACTTAAAACACTCTGGTCCAAACCTCCTATTTAACTGGATGACAAACTAATAAGATTTGATAATGTCTATTCCAATGCTGTGATGACCAAAAGAAAACAGTTTTTGACTCTTATAAAAAAAGAAAAGACAGTTTAAGGTGCATTTTTTTCTTTCTTGCCAGGCTCAAAATATTTTTCTGGATGGAATTAAGTAAGACACATTGAAGACCCAGACTCTGCACTGTCATTAAAAAAAAAAAAAAAAAAAAAAAAAAAAAAAAGCTAGACCAATCTGAAGATATGGACAGGAACAATAGTGCTTTGAAGTGACAAACAGAAGTAAATACCTGGAAATCCAAGGTGAAGAAAAGAAACTAAAGGACAAATCACTCTTAGCTTTAGTATAACATTGATGTTAACTGTTTCAATACCAAAATTATTTCCCATGACAAAATTTACCAATTCAGTTACTGGAGATATAGGTGAATAGAAAGAAACAAAGATTCACTTCTCTGTGAGGTAAATAAATGTCACTTTTTCTTTTCCTTTATGTATTGCTAAGCTAATATTCTATTTTTTATTTTCCATATTAAGTATATGCCTTAGCTTAATAAGTATTAAGAAATTAACTCTTTAACTAATAATAAGCTTTCTTTACACACACACACACACACACACACACACACACACACACACACACACACACACGCGCACACGCACACACGCGCACACGCACACACACACACACACACACACACACACGCGCGCACACACACACACACACACACACACACACACACACACACACACACACACACACACACACACATATATATATATACAAAAACTAAAACCATGCTCTCCCTCAGCAGATCAACTACCAGCCGATTTTCTACAGCTATCAGCCAAAGCTATAGCTAATCCTATTTCCATTCTGTTCAATAGGACTATTACCGAAGGTCACATACCTAGCCTATGGAAAGTCTCTCATATTATCCCCCTCCATAAAGGTGGACACTCAAATGAGCTCTCCAACTACCACCCTATTGCCCTTCTCTCACCCCTAGCAAAGATCATGGAGAAATGTATCCATAGGCAATTACTTGCCCACTTAACCCAAAATAACTTACTTTACAGCTGTCAACATGGTTTCCGACCTTCACACAGCACTACCATTGCCGTCCTTTCCTTTACAGATTGCATAAACAAAAACCGTAACCTTAACAACCTTTCTTCAGCACTATTCATCGACCTGTCCAAAGCATTTGACATGGTCAATCATCAGATTCTCATCAACATACTACAATCCCTATCATTAGATTAACCTTCTATAAAATGGTTCCAGTCCTACCTAGATAAAAGACAACAGGCAGTAATTTGGCATAAGACTATTTCTACCCTCCAACCAGTTACCCTAGGTGTCCCTCAAGGGTCCATACTAGGACCTCTCCTCTTCTCAATATTTATTAATGACCTTCATTTAGCCATCCCCCAAGCCACATGCATAAAATATGCTGATGACTCCACACTTATATGCTTAGCCAAATCCACAACTGAACTTCTCTGTCTTACCCAGAAGGCATTTAACACAGTTGAACAATGGTTTACACAGCGTTGCCTTCTTTTGAACCCTAAAAACCTAAACTCCTCCTCTTTAATCCAACTCACAAGTCCTCTCCACTTGATTTCTCAATTATATCCACTAATGACACCATTATATCACCCGACACAACCACCAAACTACTGGGTATCACCATTGATAACAATTTGAACTTTGACATCCATATCAACAATACAATAAAAACTGTCAACAAAAAAACTTGGCTTCCTCTATAGAATTAAATCTTACCTTTCTCCCACAGCTAGAACAACCATAGCTCATACTCACCTAATCTTTACCCTCCTCTATGCCTCACCTATTTTTACTAACCTTTCTAAAAATAACCTCAGCAAACTGGAAACTTTCTACAATAACATCGCTAGATTTGCAACAGGAAACCCTTACAGAACCCACCACTGCATAAATATAAAGCAGCTTGGATGGCTTGAACTACAAAACGTGATTAAATTCCATCAACTAACCATTGCCCATAAAACTCTTTATAAACCTTCCTGTACTCCTATTCTATCTACCCTTATTACTCCATACACAAATCTGAAATCACTATGTTCCTCACACAAAAATCTTCTATATACCTCTAAACTAACAACAAGGCTGGTGAATCTCTCTTCTCTAATGCTGTTGGAAAAACGTGGAATCTTCAACCCAGCGACCTTTCCTCTCTTCCCTCACTATCACTCTGCAAAAATAGACTAAAACTCTACCTTAGAACACACTGGTTGTGCCCCTGTACTAAACCTGACTAGGCTTCTATCCACCTGATTAAACTTAGCTCTGCCTATCCCTCACTAGTCATAAACCAATACATATTATTTTACCTATAAATATAGATTTCCTCCTAAACTACACTGTGCTCAGTCACTCTATACACTTCCTACTGAAGAATATATATTTTTTCTTTTACATTATACTTGTATATAATTAACCTGTCTCCTCTTTTGACCTTAGTCTTTCTGTTTATCTATATTTTAGAACTGCATATTGTATAGTATAAGCATTCTTGCACTACAAGTTTTTGTTTTGTCCTCACAGTATTTTATGTTGTAACCTGTAATATTCATTGTTTACAACTAATGCTGCTATTTAGTCATTTTTTTTCTTTTATTTTTCTCTTGATGTACCTGAAATCTGCTTGTTTAATATGAATATTTTTATTTGGTCTTATTTTGTATATTGATTACTAAGTTTTTCATTTATCTGTATTGGAGCTTATCTCCCCGGGCCTCTACTGAAAATGGACATGTATCCAGCTAGACTAGCCCAGTCAACAAATCATCATCATCCTTTGGCTTTTCCAGTTAGGAGTCGCCACAGCGGATCATCTCTTTCCATTTCTTCCTATCCTCTGCATCTTGCTCTGTCACACCAACCGCCTGCATGTCCTCTCTCACCACGTCCATAAACCTTATCTTAGGCCTTCCTCTTTTCCTCTTACCTGGCAGCTCCATCCTTAGCATCTTTTTCCCAATATACCCATCATCCCTCCTCAGCACATGTCCAAACCAACGCAATCTCGTCTCTCTTGCTTTGTCTCCAAACTGTCCAACATGAGCTGACCCTCTAATATACTGATTCCTAATCCTATCCATCCTAGTCACACCGAGTGCAAGTCTTAACATCTTTAACTCTGCCACATCCAGATCTGACTCCTGCCTTTTTGTCAATGCCACTGTCTCCAACCCATATAACATAGCTGGTCTCACTACCCTCTTGTAGTCCTTCCCTTTCACTCTTACTGGTACCCGTCTGTCACAAATCACTCCTGACACTCTTCTCCACCCATTCCACCCTGCCTGTACTCTCTTCTTCACCTCTCTTCCACATTCACCATTACTCTGAACTGTTGATCCCAAGTACTTAAACTCGTCCACCTTTACCAACTCTACTCCCTGCATCCTCACCATTCCTCTACCCTCCCTCTCATTTACACACATATATTTTGTCTTAGCCCTACTGACCTTCATTCCTCTGCTCTCTAGAGCATATCTCCACCTCTCCAGAGTCTCCTCAACCTGATTCCTACTCTCACTACAGATCACAATTTCATCTGCAAACATCATAGTCCATGGGGCCTCCTGTCTGATCTCATCTGTCAACCTGTGCATCACCACTGCAAATAAGAAAGGACTCAGAGCTGATCCTTGATGTAATCCCACCTCCACCTTAAACGGATCTGTCATTCCCACTGCAGTCCTCACCACTGTCACACTACCCTCGTACATATCCTGTACCACTCTTACATACTTCTCTGCCACTCCTGACTTCCTCATACAATACCACAACTCTTCTCTAGGCACCCTGTCGTATGCTTTCTCCAAGTCTACAAAGACACAATGCAACTCCTTCTGGCCTTCTCTGTATTTCTCCAATAACACTCTCAGAGCAAACATTGCATCTGTAGTGCTCTTTCCTGGCATGAAACCATACTGCTGATCACTAATCATCACCTCCCTTCTTAACCTAGCTTCTACTACTCTTTCCCATAACTTCAAACTGTGACTGATCAGTTTTATCCCTCTGTAGTTACTGCAGCTCTGCACATCACCCTTATTCTTAAAGATAGGTACCAAAACACTTCTTCTCCACTTCTCAGGCATCCTCTGACTTTACAAAATTTCATTAAACAATCTATTTAAAATTCCACTGCCATTTCTCCTAAGCACCTCCATGCTTCCATTGGGATGTCATCCGGGCCAACAGCCTTTCCATTCTTCATCCTCTTCATAGTTGTCCTTACTTTCTCCTTGCTAATCTGTTTCACTTCTTGATTCACTATCCCCACATCATCCAACCTTCTCTCTCTCTGATTCTCTTCATTCATCAGCCTATCAAAATACTCTTTCCATCTAATCAACACACTCTCCTCTCTTGTGAGTACCTT
The DNA here is from genome assembly GCF_019279795.1 of Protopterus annectens. Lineage (NCBI taxonomy): Eukaryota > Metazoa > Chordata > Ceratodontiformes > Protopteridae > Protopterus > Protopterus annectens. The sequence continues at coordinate 587,863,322 of NC_056732.1, forward strand.
TCCCTCACTGTCCTTTATCACCCTTACTTGCTGCACATCTTTCCCAGCTCTGTCCCTCTGTCTAGCCAATCGGTACAGGTCCTTTTCTCCCTCTTTAGTGTCCAATCTCTCATACAACTCTCCATACGCCTTATCCTTAGCTTTCACCACCTCTCTCTTTGCCATGTGCCTCATCTCCTTATACACATGTCTACTTTCTTCATCTCTTTGACAATCCCACTTCTTCTTCGCCAGCCTCTTCCTCTGTATACTCTCCTGTACTTCCTCATTCCAACACCAGGTCTCCTTGTCCTCCTTCCTCTGTCCAGATGTCACACCAAGCACCTTTCTAACAGTCTCCCTTACTAGTTCTGCTGTAGTTACCCAGCTATTCGGTAACTCTCCACTGCCTCCCAGTGCCTGTCTTAACTCTTCCCTAAACTCCACTTCACAATCACCCTTTTTTATCTTCCACCAATTAATCCTTGGCACTGCTTTCACACTTCTCCTCCTCTTCTTGATCACCAACGTCATCCTACAGGCCACCATTCTCTGCTGCTTAACTACACTTTCCCCTGCCACCACTTTACAGTCTCCAATCTCCTTCAGACTGGCCCTCCTACATAGGATATAATCCACCTGTGTACATCTTCCTCCACTCTTGTGTGTCACCCTACGCTCCTCCCTCTTCTTAAAATACGTATTCACCACAGCCATGTCCATCCTTTTCGCAAAATCCACAATCATCTGACCTTCTGCATTCCCCTCCTTAACACCATACCTACCCATCACTTCCTCTTCCCCTCTGTTCACTTCACCAACATGCCCATTAAAGTCCACTCCAATCACTAGTTTCTCACCCTTGGGTACACTCACCACAACTTCATCCAACTCACTCCAAAATTTCTCTTTCTCATCCATCGCACACCCAACTTGTGGAGCAAATGCACTAACAACATTCATTATTACACCATCAATTTCGAGCTTCATAAACATCACTCTGTCAGACACTCTCTTCACGTCTAAAACACTCTTGGCATATTGTTCCTTTAGTATAACCCCTACCCCATTTCTCCTGCCATCCACACCATGATAGAACAATTTGAACCCATTTCCTAAACACCTGGCCTTACTTCCCTTCCATCTGGTCTCTTGCACACACAATATATCAACCTTCCTGCTCTCCATCATATCAGCTAGCTCTCTTCCTATACCAGTCATACTGCCAACATTCAAAGTTCCTACCCTCACTGCTGCACTCCTAAACTTCCTCCTCTCTTCCTGCCTTTGGGCATGCCTTCACCCTCCTCTTCTCCTTCGGCCAACAGTAGCCCAGTTTCTGCCAGCACCCTGTTGGCTAAAAGTACTGGTGGCGGCCGTTGTTAACCCGGGCCTCGACCGATCCGGTAAAATAAAATAAAATAAATAAATAATATATATATATATATATATATATATATATATATATATATATATATATATATATCCTGGTTTACTTTCATCATATATGTGCCACATAAATCCTAAAATGATAGCTCATGATAACATAGCATAATAGCATGTTGCTAACAGTGCATTAAATAAGTATATTGTGAATGGACTGAATGTTTATGGTGTTTTTAACTTTTAACTTTTAATTCACATTTTATGGCTGTTTGGAATATGTGAGGTGTTGTGTGTATATAATTTGGATGTTCTTTCTCTAAGAGATGTCAGACTTATGCTGTTTATGAGTGTTTCTTTACTAATATAGTAATAAAAGGGAAGGTCTATGCAGTGTGTATGAAGCTGTTTTGCATTTTTCCTATTTTTTCTTTCTTTTTATTTCTTATATAGTCTTATCTGGGGTGTTTGATGCTGGTTTATTTGTTGGGCAGGAGTTAGGAGAGGAGAAATACAGTTGTGAAGACAATTTATGTATTTTAACATTGAGGTTTCACGTTAAAACCTGTCAGTTATTCTTTTGTTCTCCCCTCCCCTGCTAGAATAGATATACAAAGGAAAAAAGAGAAAAAAAGAGAGAGAGCAGTGGCGGCTGGTGAGTTCAAATTGAAGGGGGGCTACAGGAGATAGCTGAATGGGTGGGGCCAATGAGAAGGGGTGTGGTCAACTAGAAAGGGGAGGAGCCATGCACAAACCCACACAAACTGGAACTTGAAATACACTGCCCTGGGTGCCAAACCGTCATTATGAGAGTCCAATCAAGACAATGTGAAGTGTAGAAGAATATTTCAATGCATTAGCTACATGACAGCTTACTTAATATCTACATGGAAACAAAAAGGCTGTGAGGCATGAAAAAATAAATTACTTTTTAAATACATTACTGGAATGCCAGCCAAAATCAAGTACAAGAGAAACAAGCAGCACTCAACTCAAACCACATCTCCTTGCACTGCAGTTCTAATTATAATTTATATTCAGCTTTATAAAAAGTACCAAGTAACATGCTGAAAGTAGCAATCTCTTTGATACCCCCACATGTAAAAATGTTTCTTATCCAAAAAAGACCTGCTGCTTGACAACAACTATCTACTTGTTTCATGGGGAAAACATGATCAAAGTAAAAAATGAAAAGCAAACAAGAAACAAGCTCAAGATACATTGCTTAAAGGATTACTGTACAGGTAATGGACCACACACGACAGATTGGCATTCTGTTTGGTTTACAGGTAAAGCCTGCAAAGATGACTGCAAGTCTCCGACAAATGTAATGAGCTTCTTAAACTAATGTAATCCTGACCTTTATTACAAATACTGTCATATGCGTTTCAATACCCAAGGCTTATACATTGTCTAGTTATGCAAGTATTCTCTGCATGGCAACAGAAAGGCTTTCACTGTTGGCAATACTTTAACAGTATGCTTATTAAATCTTACTTGCATCTTAGAATCTCAACCAAGCTTACCTGATGGTCATTAAAGTATTGCTACTTAAACACAGAGCAACAGGCACTTTCTGAGTAATAATAAGCATAAATCAATAGTATAAAAATGTGACAAATCGGAACATTCTGCAAAATCTAGGACAGAATAAAAGTAGTACTTGTGTCTACCTTGGATGGGGGGATACTCTGCACATTTACACTGCATAACTGTTCCTTGCCTTGCTTGGACACATCCAGAGTCACACTACATGAGGTAGTGGGGTGCAACAAGTATGTCACAATTTGAAATGTCTCTCGCTGACTATAATGGCCCTGACACATTTGTCATACCTCTCAACCTCAGAGCAAGAAATCTGGACAAAGCCATACATAGAAGTGGGACAAGGCCCAAAAATAAGGACAATTTTAAATATTGTTCTTATAAACTTAGAAAGGTAATAGAGTAGTAGGTGTTGCATTAGTATGAATTTCTGAAGGGTATGAAATCTTAAACACAAATGTCTGTCATTATTTTCTAACTTCAGTCTTTAATGATTTGCTACTAATTTGACAAAAAAACACAATTTTATGAAAAATGGACCAAAAATGTGATGCAGAAATATAAAATAGCCACACAATACAGCTGGGAACCTGTCAAAGAAGGGACACAATATTAATACTGCTAACTTGAGCAGCTGACAAAATAAAATAATCTACATGCATTTCTGAAATAAAAGTAATCTATAACTCTGATTATTACAGTTATTTCTTAATTGTAAACCCTCCACGTTTTTTTCCAAAATTGCCATTTTGCGGCGGGATTATTTGGGGAAGAGCAACGTTTTGAGCCAAAATCGGGGACAGTTGAGAGGTTTGGATATGCCTAATTTTTTAAAGCAATTTATTTGCACATACCTCTCAACCTGTTAATGCAGGAAATCTGGACAAGGCCAAATATACTTATAAACAGTACAAAAATGTTGTATAAACTGCGACAGTTGAAAGAATAACAAGGCTTGCTTTAGCATGCATTTTTCTGAAGGTTATCAAGTCTGAAACTCAGTGTCTGTCATTATTTAGTGACTTAATTCCTAAATTATTTGCCAGAAAACCACACATTTAATGAGGAACAAACCAAAAATAAGAAGCAAAAATCTATTCATTCTGTGAAAATCTGGACAGTTGAGAGGTATAGTTCAGCCGGGGCTTGTCTGAGTTTGCCACCCTTCCCTCTCACAAAATCATAGTCGAATGGAGTCTCCCCCCTTCAGCTATTCCAATGAACCATTACTTGGCTATTTCACCCCATTTACCATAAACACTAATGTCCATACTGCTTTGCTTCTATGATGATTTGGACTTCATTTGAAAGTTTTATTTTGCATTTTACAGCACAAACACTAAGACATCTGCTTAACAAAGCAATGCAATCTCACAATGAAAACAGGCTTGGCATTAAAACTTTTCTACCCTTGGAACTCACATTCATTGAAACAGCATTGAAACCCACATTCAAAGAAAATACATTTTGCCAGTGACAGATAAAGATTAACTTTGGGCTGTTTTCAAGTCATAGGCCCCATGCACATGAAGCATACACGTTGTCTTTGATACACCTTTCTGATTTTATTAGATTATATTCCTTGTACAATATAGTAGTTGTAGAGGGCGTTTTAAATTTGTTTTGAATATTTTTCCAGTAAACAATGAACAAAATGCATGCGCCAATAATGACAAAACTGCCCAATTCAGAACATGTTTCCAGTAAACAATGAAAAAAAATGCATGCACCAATAACGACAAAACTACCCAATTCAGAACATTTCTATCATAAAAGTCTACTCAAACTTCTACTGTCCACCAGTATCAGTAAATATACACAATCTCTGAAGAAGTAAGTCATCTAAATAATTCCACATTAAAGAAATCTGTAACTAATGAAGAGGTTGCTGTTAGCAAGCAACTTTATATTTCATTGTTTCATCTACAAATACTGTCTGTTGCCCTTGAGGAATAAATTGCATATGTTTCATTAAAAAACGATAAGCCAGTAATATTGCAATAGGGAATGGATGGCAAATTGATAACAGGTTCAGAGTTGCTAGGTATCTTCACCAAAAAGGACTGCAGCATCCACCCCCTTTACAATACAGTACTGTATCAGCAATGTATCTACCTACTGTGTGAGTAGAACCCACAGCCTTCTGCATCAAAAGCAAGAACACTACCTGTTGTGCTATTAACAATGCAATCTGATTCAGCATAAGCATCACTAAACTTTTGTTCCCCTGCAGCTCTCAGCTTCTTATAAAATCTACTTGACACTCAGCTGTATCTCTGAACTTTGCAGCACAAGAAATCTGGAAAAAGAGAAACTTTAGGGGGGAGGGGGCAAAAGACCAAAAAACAGGGACACATTTCAAACATTGCTTGTATAATGTTGTAAAGTTGCTAGAATAAAATGTTGTGTTACCACATTACATTTCACTGCCAAGCATTGAACCCAGGGCTCTGTGCAAAACAGTCAGAGCAACATACCACTATGCCAAATCAATCATCTATTTTATGAAAGAGGAAGACTGAAACTTAAATGGCTACATTCAGTGAATTTAGTTCTCACCATAGCTGTCAACATCTTAGCACAAAACACATGAACAAAGCCAATAATGGGGGAATACAGCCCCCAAACATATTCAGTGAATTCAGTTCTCACCATAGCTCTCAACCTCTTAGCAAAAACACAGACAAAGCCAGTAATGTGGGAATACAGCCCCCAAACATATTCATTAAGTTCGGTTATCACTATAGCTCTCAACCTTGGCACAAAAAAACCTGGATGAAGCCAGTAATGGGGGAATACAGTCCCAAAAATAGGCACAGATTTCAAATATCCATCTTATAAACTTAGAAACTTGCTATAATAATAGGTTTTGTGTTGCCATGTACATTCTGAAAAATATGAAGTCTGAAATTCCAGTGCTTGCCATTTTTATTTATTTAACATTTGTTAACCAGGAAGGTCTGATTTGAAACAAAAGCCAATTTTTGGCAGAGGAAGAAACACTCCAGACACATGTCTTTGTAAGATGAGAGGACACCAGAGCAAACCCACACAAACACAGGGAGGACATGCAGACTCCACATAGAAGGCATCCCAGTAAGTAAAATATGTTATAAAGTTGAGATGAAAATTCATATTCCAAAACACTGGTGTGATGAACGTTAACTGCCGTGAATTGTTGGCTGAAATTAAAGGAATTTCTAATAATACCTCCAACTAGACTGCTAGCTTCAAAATAACCAGGGTGTTTTTATTTATTTTTTTATTTTATTTTTTTACAAACTCATCTATACAGTTGCTAACTGATTTAACAAGGCTCCAAGGAAAAATCTGCTACTACTTTGAAATCGTTTTGTGAGAAATTGCAAACTAACGGCACTCAACAGTTTTCAGTGCTACTGAGAAGATAACTCATTTCAAGGAAATTATTGCAAAAATACTTTTAACAAATCTGGCAATAAAATTTGTGAAATTGCCTCAGGGGACTGCTCCACAGTCATCAGATGGCAATGTTCTAAAAAAGGAATTTGATATTTTCAGAGATCAACTGATATTGTACTAATATTTGAGGTGAATAGCAAGATTTTTTTGTGTCATCTTTTAAAGATGGTTTTATCTATAGAGGGAGACAACAAAAACAAAAAGAAAAGCTATATTCAAAAATAAAAAGTGTAGCTCACTGTGTGGAATATGCCAGACTGAGTTTGCTTTATGATTACGACCATTGACACCTACTAATCAATATCAAAAAGGCTATGCCATTATCACAAAGTATTTCTACCCATCTTTGGACTGTATATAAACAACCAGTCTTATAGAATGGCCTGACATATTCTTACTAATATATTACAGAACCATAACAGTGAACTAACCTTTAAAATGACCACATACTATTCTCCTAATTTCAAAGATGAAACAAAAGTCAAAAGTCTAAATTCTAATGAAAAAAATAATAATTTTAAAGTGGTTTTATGCCACAGTATTTAACAAAGTGATGGTATTACTTTTGTACAGATATATATATGTTAGCTTTGTTGCCATAACAACACAATATAATCATTATTTAACAGCTTTTCTGGTTATTAGTCTAAAGAAAACTAATAACTAAACTGCTTTCTGTTAGACATTCTGTTTCTGAAGTGTTTTTCTGGTTGTCAGTTTCTAATGGTTGCTGTAACATAATTTATTCCTGTACAAAAATGTCATATTTTCTGTACTGAATTCAGACTTTCTTATAATATTTTTAGGACAAAACATGTGAACAACAACTTTTAAAAAACTCCCTTGCATGAAATAAATACATTAAAGGCAAGTCTACATGTACACTTAATATAATCTTTCTGAGATATTAGAAAGCACAAAAAATATAGTAGGGATGTTCTTGAATACAGATCGTATACACTGAGTGTGGGTGTTATTGACTCTGGTCCATAATATACATTTTGATATTTAATGAATTTGTTAATCAAATCATGTCACATGTATATATTTGGTGTGGCTTGAATATTTTTTTTGAAATAAGAAGGGTGAAAAAAATGAATAGCCTGTTGACTATGCAAGCAGAAATAAAAAAAAATCCACAGGCAACCGTAAATAGCACAAACACACAATCCTTTAATGTTGAAGCAAATAACATAAGCTACAATACTTACTTTACTTCTGCACCACCTTCACTCTGTTCTTCTTCTAACTTCTTTTCTTTCTTCTTCTTTCTTCTTCTGTTCTTCCTTCAGGCTAGGCTAGCACAGGCTGCACAGCACAGATATTACCACCCAAATAAAAAAAAAATTAAAAAAATCCAATGCCAAATTAAATTATTAATAAAATCGGACTCATTGCTTAATCACAGTAACGAATCAATCCACATTCCACAAGCCCACAACTGACTGATTGATTCTCGCTCTTTTCCCAGCACATAAAGCCCGGGAAGAGAGCGACAACCAATCAGCAGCATTTAGCCCAGCAAGCACGTCATGATGTGCCTGCGGACGTCGCAGTCCGAGCCCCTTCCAAACCGCAGGGGCGGCTCGTCCTATCGGACTGCCGGACTGCAGCCCCCCCACCTACAAAATAAAACAAAAAATATATGTGAAACAAAAAATTTATGACTGCCTTACCGGCAGTCCGGATAGGGACAAACAGGTACCCAGCAAGCATTGCTGTGAGATACCATGATTCTGTGCGGTGACAACCGCACCACACAGAGGAGCTCCGGACTGCTTCAGCCACAGTCAGAGCCAATAAGAGGACTGAGTGGCTCTCGCAGGACTTGTGAGACTTAGTGCATGCCTGGGAGTACTGATCGGTCATTTGGTGAAGGAGGAGCATGCAGGATTTAGTAGCAGCAGCATGCAGAAGTTTACTTGGTCAATCCTGGATTGGATGTACCGGCCTGGTCGTATGCAGGAGGAGTTGGTGGTTGCTGGATTGGGTCGTGCAGGAGGAGTCAGTCGCTGGATTGGGTCATGCAGCAGAGCGAGCTGATTGCTGGGCTGGTAGGAGTGTGTGCGGCCGGGTCGTCGTATGCAGGAGGATTTAGTAGCTGTTCAGCCGGGTCGTATGCAGGAGGATTTAGTAGGTGGTCCCTGGATTGGGTCGTGCAGGAGAGCTGATCGCTGGGCTGGTAGGAGTGTGTGCGGCCGGGCTGGTTGGAGTGTGTGTGTGCGCATGTGAATGAAAGAGACAGAAGGGACTGTGTGTGTGAGAGAGAAAGAGACAGAAAAAGGGACTGTGTGTGTGAGAGAGAGAGAAAGAAAGAGACAGAAGAAGGGACTGTGTGTGTGAGAGAGAGTGTGTGTGTGTGAGAGAGAAAGAAAGAGACAGAAGAAGGGACTGTGTGTGTGTGAGACAGAAGAAGGGACTGTGTGTGTGTGTGTGTGTGTGTGTGTGTGTGTGTGTGTGTGTGTGTGTGTGTGTGTGTGTGAGCGAGAGAGAAAGAAAGAGACAGAAGGGACTGTATGTGTGTGTGAGAGAGAGAAAGAAAGAGAGAAGAAGGGACTGTGTGTGTGTGAGAAAGAGACAGAAAAAGGGACTGTGTGTGAGAGAGAGAAAGAAAGAGACAGAAGAAGGGACTGTGTGTGTGTGTGTGTGTGTGTGAGAGAGAAAGAAAGAGACAGAAGAAGGGACTGTGTGTGTGAGCGAGAGAGAAAGAAAGACAGAAGAAGGGACTGTGTGTGTGTGTGTGTGAGAGAGAAAGAAAGAGACAGAAGAAGGGACTGTGTGTGTGTGTGTGTGTGTGTGTGTGTGTGTGTGTGTGTGTGTGTGTGTGAGAGAAAGAAAGAGACAGAAGAAGGGACTGTGTGTATGTGTGTGTGTGTGTGAGAGAAAGAAAGAGACAGAAGAAGGGACTGTGTGTGTGTGTAAGAGAGACAGAAGAAGGGACTGTGTGTGTGTGTGTATGTGTGTGTGTGTGTGTGTGTGTGTGTGTGTGAGAGAGAGGGAAAGAAGGGACTGTGTGTGTGTGTGTGTGTGTGTGTGTGTGTGTGTGTGTGTGTGTGTGTGTGTGTGTGTGTGTGTGTGTGTGTGTGTATAATGCCCCAGTTATTATATACTGGTGGCTAGAGGACAAATGGTGTTGGTTAGAGATACTCAGGCTTGAACCCTGTACCTTGTATGGAGGTGTTAAGGACCTGAATTCCCTACCCACCACCATTTGTAAAAATATTGCAGATTTTTGCCTCCTATTTGATCTGATCTGTTCCTCATATCATCTGTGGTTTCTAAATGCTTCAATGCTTGATATTTGATGGTGCAGTGGTAGTATTGTTGCTTTACGGCTGCAGGTTCTTGGGTTTGATTCTTGGCTGGGGTGTCTCCTGTGTGGGGGTCTGCATCTTCTCCCTGTGTTTGTGTTGGTTTGCTTTTGTGTCCTCCCATGTTATAAAGACATGTCTGCATTATTTCTTCCTGGGCCTCTGCTGAAAATTGTTTTTTTTGTTCCAAGTCAGATTGTCCTGATTAACAAATGTTAAAATTGACAGGCATTTGAATTTCAGACTTCATATTCTTCAGAAAATACATAGTAACACAACCTTTTATTCTAGCAATTTTCTAAGTTTATAAGATGAATATTTGAAATGTGTCCTTATTTTTGGGACTGTATGGCCCCATTATTGGCTTTGTCCAGGTTGTTTTGTGCTAAGGTTGACAACTATGGCAAGAACTGAATTCACTGAATGTCTGAGGGCTGTATTCCCTCATTACTGGGTTTGTCCAGGTGTTTTGTGCTAAGAAGTTGACAGCTATGGTGAGAACTGAATTCATTAAATGATAGCCATTTAAGTTTCAGTCTTCCTCTCTTTCACAAAGCAGCTGATATGGCGTAGTGGTATGTTGCTCTGACTCTCTTGCACAGGGACCTTGGCAGTAAAATGTATGGTGGTAACACCGCATTTTCTACAACTTTCCAAGATTATACAAGCAATGTTTAATGTGCCCCTGGTTTTTGGCCTTTTGAGCCCCCCCCCCCAATAAATTTGGCTTTTTCCAGATTTCTTGTGCTGCAAAGTTGAGATGCAGTTGAGTATTGAATAGATTTTACAAGGAGCTGAGAGCTGCAGGGGAAGAGAAGTTTAGTGCTGCTTATGGAAAATCAGCTTGCAATGTTAATAGCACAACAGGTTGTGTACTTGCTTTTGATGCAGAAGGTTGTTGGTTCTACTCCCCACAAGGGGGGAATGCTGCTGTACTGAAAAAGTTGATACTAACTATGAGCCTGTTATCTGTTTGCCATCCATTTCCTATTGCAATATTACTAGCTTATCATTTTTAATGTAATATAGGCAATTTATTCCTCAGGGGCATCAGACACTTTATTTTTTGATGAAACCATGAAATATAAAGGTTTTTACTAGCAGCAACCTCTTCATTAGTTACAGATTTATTTAATGTGGAATTATTTAGATGACTTTTTTTACTTCAGAGATTGTGCATATTTACTGATAATGGTGGACTGTAGAATTGTGCATATTTACTGATAATGGTGGACTGTAGAAGTTTGAGTAGACTTTGATGAAGGAAATGTTCTGAATTGAGCAGTTTTGTCATTATTGGTGCATGCATTTTGTTTCATTGTTTACTGGAAAAATATTCAAAACAATAGGAAGGTGTATCAAAGAGCATATGTATGTTTCATATGCAAGGGGCCTATGATTTGAAAACGGCCTAGAATTAATCTTTATCTGCCACTGGTAAAATGTATTTTCTTTGAATGTGGGTTTCAATGCTGTTTCAATGAATGTGAGTTTCAAGGGCAGAGAAATTTTAATGCTAAGTTTGTTTAGCTGATGGCTTGGTGTTTGTGCTGTAAAATGCAAAATAAAACTTTCAAATGAAGTCCAAATCATCATGGAAGTAAATCAGTATGCGCATTAGTGTTTATGGTAATTGGAGTGAAATAGCCAAGTAATGGGATCATTGGAATGGCTGCAGGAGGAGGCTCCATTTGACCATGATTTTGTGAGGGGGAAGGGCAGCAAACTTAGACAGCCCCAGCTGAACTATACCTCCCAACTGTCCAGATTTTCAAAGATTGAATAGATTTTTGCTTCTTATTTTTGGTTTGTTCCTCAAATTTGTGGCAAATCATTTAGGAATTAAGTCACTAAATGACACACTGAGTTTCAGACTTCATAACCAATGCATGCTAAAGTAAGACTTGTTCTATCAACTGTGTCAGTTGATACAAGAGCAATTTTTAGTACTGTTTATATGTTCCCCCGATATATTTGGCCTTGTCCAGATTTACTGCATTAACAGGTTGAGAGGTACATACATGCAAATTGCTTTATAGAATTAGGCATAGCCAAACCTCTCAACTGTCCCTGATTTAGGCTCAAAATGTTGCTCTTCCCCTAATAATCCCTCCGCAAAATAGCAATTTTGGAAGAAAACATGGAGGGTTTACAATTAAGAAATAACTGTAATTATAGTTATGGATTACTTTTTATTTCAGAAATGCATGTATATTCTTTTATTTTGTCAGCTGCTCAAGTTAGCAGTACTAATATTAAAGTGTCCCTTCTTTGACAGGTTCTCAGCTGTATTGTGTGGCTATTTTATATTTTTACATCACATTTTTGGTCCATTTTTCATAAAATTGTGTTTTTTTGGCAAATTAGTGACAAATCATTAAAGATTGAAATTAGAAAATGACAGACATTTGAGTTTCAGATTTCATACCATTCAGAAAATTCATACTAATGCAAGACCTATTCTATTATCTTTCTAAGTTTATAAGAGCAATATTTTTAAAAATTGCCCTTGTTTTTGGGCCTTTGTCCCACTTCTTTGTATGGCTTTGTCCAGATTTCTTGCTCTGAGGTTGAGAGGTATGACAAATGTGTTAGGGTCATCACAGTCAGCCAGAGACATTTCAAATTGTGACATACTTGTTGCACCCCACTCCCCCATGTAGTGACTCTGGATGTGTCGAGGCAAGGAGTAGTTATGCAGTGTAAATGTGCAGGGTATCCCCCCATCCAAGGTAGACACAAGTACAGGAGTGGCTTTTCATCTGTCCTTGATTTTTGCAGAATGGTCTGGTTTCTGTCATATTTTTTGTACTGTTGATTTATGCTTATTACTCAGTGCCTGTTGCTCTGTGTTTAAGTAGCAATACTTTAATGACCATCAGTTGAGCTTGGCTGAGATTGTAAGATGCAAGCAAGCTTTAATAAGCATACTGTTAAAGAATTGCCAACATTGAAAGCCTTTCTGTTGTTGCCATGTAGAGAATACTTAACTAGATATTGTATAAGCCTTGGGTATTGAAATGCATATGACAGTATTTGTAATAAAGGACAGGATTACATTATTTTAAGAAGCTCATTACATTTGGAGACTTCTAGTCATCTCTGCAGGCTTTACCCGTAAACTAAACAGAATGCCAATCGTGTGGTCCATAACCTGTACAGTAATCCTTTTAAGCAATGTATCTTGAGCTTATTTCTTGTTTGCTTTTCATTTTTTACTTTGATCATGTTTTCCGCATGAAACAAGTAGATAGTTGTCAGGCAGCAGGTCTTTTTTTGGATAAGGAACATTTTTACAAGTGGGGGCATCAGAGATTTCTACTTTCAGCATGTTACTTGGTACTTTAATAAAGCTGAATATAAATTATAATTAGAACTGCAGTGCAAGAAGTGGTTTGAGTTGAGTGCTGCTTGTTTTTCTTATACTTGATTTTGACTGGCATTCCATTAATGTATTTAAAGTAACTTTATTTTTTCATGCCTCACAACCTTTTTGTTTCCATCTAGATATTAAGTAAGCTGTCATGCAGCCAATGCATTGAAATATTTTTATTCTTCTACACTTCATTTTGTCTTGATTGGACTCTCATAATGACGGTTTGGCACCCACGGCAGTGTATTTAGTTAGTTTTTTGTGGTTTTGAGCATAGCCCCCCCCCTTTCTAGTTGGCCACACCCCTTCCCATTGACCCCACCCATTCAGCTGTCTCCTGCAGCCCCCCTTTGATATGAAGTCACCAGCCGCCACTGCCAAACCGCATAGACTTCTGGGCATCACAATGATTCCTTCATTACTCCACTGGGCTACAATAAAAATAAAAAAAAAAAATCTATTTAAAACCGCCGCAACCCGAGGCGGTTAAAGTGTGCATGCGCGTGCTTCCGAGTCGCGGACTCGAATTTCGCATTTTAAACAAAAAAAAAAAACATCTGCTACTGTGATTACTGTCACACAAGAAAAGGTAACATTTTCTTCTTTTTAGCTGAGTGGGCTGCAGTCCGGCAGTCCGATGCCATGAGCCGCCCCTGAGAGAGAGTGTACCAAATATTTATTTGTTCTTTGAAATATCATTTGTGTCTGCCATAATTTCCAAGCATGTACAGTCTTGTAGTCAGAATTGAGTTTAAATAATTAGTCACATTATCAATAATTTATAATAGCATATTAGTAATATAGCATGATTATTATAAACAATGTTATATGTATTGTCTTTTATCTGTGTTAATTTCTTTTTTTCTCAGAACTGAGAGAACTGAAATAAATGATTGGATTTATTATAATACTATATAGGCTCTTATAAATAGAATAGAACCAAATGACTGCAAGATCTGCCATACTTCACAGTTTATAAGTTTTATAGCAAGCAAATGAGTCTTTGTAATCTGAATATTATGTATATATGTATATTATGTATATACTAACTCCTTTTAATTTTGTCAATAAGTTAGACCTTTCCTATATCATACCTTTAGAAACAGTAGAGTGATACTAGATTTTATTTATTTGTTTATTTATTTATTTCCAGCTTGATGACCGGGAAAATCCATTAGGCCAAGCAGAGCCCATTTTCAGCAGAGGCCCGGGGAGTTAAGCTCCAAAAGAAGTTAACAGAATATAACATAAGTAAAGTATGGAATATATAGTATACAAAAGTATAAATATACAATTTAAAATACAAATACAAAATCAGGGAGTATACGTTTAAAAAAACACAAATGTTAAATATATAGATAAAGTTAAAAGTACTACAGATAATATAATTAAAAGTAGGAGTTTAGTGTTTATTCTAACAATAATGTTAGTGATCAGAGGTGATAGTAGATGAGATTGAAGGGAGGTTTGACAAAGAAGACAGTGTAATTTAGGTGGAAAGGGAGCAGGAACAGTTCCATTTTGAGGTAAGGTAAGAATGGAGGCGAGATTTGAAATTAGAGTGTTTGTGCACTTATTTGTGAATAGGTGGTAGTATTTGAATAGGATTGCTATTTAAACCAGGAGTTTTAAACTCCATGGGAGGTGGGAGGGAAATAACAGTGCATGCATAGCAGTCTACAAATTAATTCTATATTTTTTTGGTGTCTAGTATTCTTTATAGAAAGTTTACATTTAACAATCTAAATTATTATGACCATTAGGACTAAATCAAACTATTCAGCATGGCTATCCATTGAAACAAACTTCTTAAACAACGGGACAACGCATGGCACACATGGCAAAAAATAATCCCCCAAAAACAAAAACAAACATTGATATCTGTGCAGTAACAGAAACCTGGTTCAAGGCTCCCGAAAGCACCCCAGCACTACCAGGTTATACCTCATACCATGCTTTTCAGCCCCAAAACTTGAACTGAACCACAAAAGGAGGGGGAGTATCAATATTCGTCAAAGATACCCACACCTCCAGGTTGGTGGCACAGCACGAAGCATCAGAGACTATCCATGTGCAACTAACAGTGGGTAAAACTGCCTACCAGTTTATAGCCTGCTACAGACCACCCTCCCAAACCCAGGAACCCCACTCGGCCTTCCTGAGAACACTGGAAAATATGAAGGTCTCTCCAAACACCATTATATTGGGCAACTTCAACTACCCAAACATAGACTGGGAGCATTACTCTAGCTCCAACACCTAGCCCAAAGGTTCCTAGAATTTATAAACTCAAATGCTAAGGAACAACTTTTACCACTCCCACAAGAGGGAAAACATACTGGACCTGATCATCACCAACATGGGGACTCTATGATCCAGACCAGAAGTGTATCCCTCACTGGTAAGATCAGATCATAAACTAATCTCACTGGATATTCACATCCCGACCCCACCCCCTGCCCAGAAAACCACAGTGAAAAACTTCTCTAAAGCAAATTTCACACTCCTCAAAACTGAGGTGGAATCCTTCAAAGCCCCGGGCCTGTGGAAAATCTGCCCAGACCGCAGAATCCTTTATAAACGCATTCTATGAACACCTTCAAGAATGCATGGATCATGCAATCCCAAATAAAACCAAGACCCAATCCTCCAAGGGCAGACGTCCTGTCTGGTGGACCCCAGCCATAAACAAACTATACAATAGAAGGAGGAAGCTACTACATGATAGAGCAAAATCCCAAAAGGGAAGGCATCTCTGATCAGTATTAGCAAAAACTACGGGCACTCATAAAATCATCTAAGGCCAGCTTCGAGAGAAAAATTGCACAGGACACTAAGGATAATCACAAGGCTTTCTTTAGTTATGTTAGGAACCTGGGTGGGAATTCCCAGATATGCTCAGAATTAGTCCAAAATGACAAAAAATACACCGAACCCACAGACATTGCCAACATCCTAGCTGACAGGTTCAGCGCAAACTTCTCCCCCCCCTCCCCACCAAAACGGCAAATATCTATCCCAGCAGAGTGCTGCCCCCCTGACATTTCAGATGCTCAGGTAAGAGCCGCCCTCTCCAAAGCAAAAAACACAGCATGAGTGGGACCAGACGGTGTCCTGGGCTGTGTCCTACATGAACTCCAAGAAGAGCTAAACCCAAGCATAAAACTACTGTTCAATCTCAGCCTTATTACAGGATATGTACCCAAAGAGTGGTGTACAGCAACAGTGGTCCCTCTCCACAAAGGTGGTGCCTCAATGGATCCTGGAAACTATCGCCCCATGAGCCTGACCAGCTTGGTCTGCAAAGCTATGGAAAGGATCATCATGGACCTCATAAATAAAGATATTGGGGACCTACAGACACTGGATCCTACCCAGTTCTGCTTTGTTAAGGGCAGATCCTGCCTCTTAAACCTGATCGATTTCTTTGAAACAGTTACCAAGGCCATTGACGAGGGGAAGGTGGTCCACACAGCCTACCTGGACCTCGCAAAAGCCTTCGATACAATACCCCACTCGGGCATTATAGATAAGCTCACCAGCTTAAATATAAACCCCTGTGTCACTAGATGGATTGCAAACTGGCTCAAGGACAGAACCCACATGGTTAGAATTGCTGGAGCCATGTCAGACTCCAAACCAGTTACTAGTGGCATCCCACAAGGCTCAGTCCTGGGACCTCTCTTGTTCGGTATATATTTCTCGGAGGTACAGGCCAACACAGAAGGACTGTGGCTGACCAAGTTCGCAGATGACTGCAAACTGGGTGCCATAATCGACTCTCCAACTGACACAAGCATCCTCCAAAGGGCCTCATAGAAACAGACAACTGGTGCCAGAGCCATGGCTTCAAGCTAAACGCCAAAAAGTGTATAGTCATCCCCTTTGGCAAAAACAAAGTGCCCAGAAATTACCACATAGGTGGTAATCCATTAAGTACAGAAGAAGTAATTAGGGACCTGGGGACCCATGTTGATAGCAATCTCTCATTTGACAACCACGTGGCCAAAGTTGTTAGAAAAACATTTTATATAGCCCACCTAATCATGAAGGGATTCACATCTAGATCAGGGGACATCATTGTGCCTCTTTACTCATCCCTCATCAGGCCCATAATTGAGTACAATGCCCCTTTTGGGATGTACCTTACCAGACACCTGCAGCAACTGGAAAGACCCCAAAAGTACCTCACCAAGAGGATCAAAGGGCTCAAACAGATGCCATATGCTGCCCGGTTAAAGAAACTCCAGCTCTACTCAGTGGCATACCGCCTGCTCAGAGGCGATCTGTGCCTGACATATAAAGCAATGTCCAACCCGGAATTAATGGACATGCTGCACCTCAGAAAATCCAAATCCCATCGAGCCACGTGCTCGAGACTTGAACCTCAGCACTGAAATAAATAGGACATGCTGGAGGGACAGATTCATAACCCAGAGGCTCCTTTCTTTCTGAAATAAAATCCCAGTCCAGGTTAGGCAGAGTCCCTCATTGACTCTCTTCAAGAGGAATCTTGATGAGTGGATGGGAGATCATAGGTTTACCCCGGGTATCACTTCTGTGTCACTGTTAGACAGAGGCACAGTATACTAACCTCGAAAAAGGGCATAGCAAAATTAATTTAAAATGGGTGGCGAAAGCCAAACACACTTTGGCTAGGCTTATAAATGCCTAGGGTAGATAGCCTAGTATGAACCTATGAACCTATGAAAACTAGCCTAGCAACAACTTAGAAACCTAGCTAAGAAAAAAATTAAACCTGACAAAATACACTTCTATCAAGATACACAAATCCAACATCAAAACAACACTAAAAACTTCTGGGCCACTATCAATAAAATTCTCCACCCTGACAATATCACTACCCCATCCCCCACAACCCCAGATAATCTATCCAGCATTGAAACCCTATTAAAAAAATACTTTACAGAATCTACACTAGCTCTTTCTGAAAATTCCACCAACTGTCCCCCAGATACTCCTAAACAGACCCCTAGCAATAACACCTTCTCCTTTCATCCAGTTCCAGTTAATGTTATAAAAAAAACCTACTTAAACATAAACCTACCACACTCACAGCTGATAAACTTCCCACAGAATTCCTAAAAATAGCAGCAGAAGTCATTGCATACCCAGTCTGTATTCTAATAAACCGATCTATAACCGAACAACAAATCCCATCAATCTGGAAGATATCCCACATCATTCCTCTACATAAAGGAAGAAGCTCAACTGAGCTTTCCAACTTTAGACCCATTGGACTCCTCCTCAAGTCACACCATGGATTTTGCCCCTATCACTGCATCTCCACTGCCCTCCTATCCTTTACTAACACAATTAACCAGTATAGGAATAGTGGTCTCATTGTGTCCTCTACCTTCCTTGACCTGTCAAAGGCATTTGTCACAGTATCTCATGTCAAACTTTGAAACTCTCTAGCAGAGCTTAATGTAAGTTACCCCACTATAAACTGGTTTAAAAACTATCTTTCAGGATGTACGCAAGCATTACTATGGCAAAACAATATATCTTCACTACTTCCCATAAATCTGAGTGTCCCTCAGGGATCCATCCTTGGTTCACTTTTGTTTACACTCTTCACAAACAAATTATACACTGCCACTGGACAAGCCTCTCTTGTCCAATATGCAGATGATTCTACCTTAATATGTCCAGCATCCTCTCTCCAGTAGTTACAGATTATAACCCAAGAAGCCTTCTCAGAAGTGGAAAAATGATTATCTAACTAGCAACTTATTCTCAATCCAAACAAGACAAAACTTATATTATTTTTCCCAGGTAAACCACCAAACCCTCCACCTCCTTTCTCCATATCATCTGCTAATCTCACCATCATCTCTCCTGTACCCCATACACTAAAAAACTTGTTAGTTTATACAGACATAAACAGTATCTAACAAGCAGCACTAAAGCTACTCTCACAACTACTCATCTAGTCTCCACTCTTCTGTATGCCTCACCCATTTTTACTAATCTAAAAAAGGATGAGCTCACAAAATTGGAAAGTTGCTACAATAAAATAGCCAAATTTGCTACTGATCTCAACTATAGAGAACACCATTGCTTAGCACCCAAATGCTGGAACAGGCTCAAGCTACCCAATCTACTTACTTATAACCAACTTGTTACCCTTCACACTCTAATAAACCAACCTGAAAAAGTCCCTGCTCTACCTACCAACTCTAGTGCAGTCCTATAGTAGCACTTGTCCTCTTTGCTCAACTAATAAAGCTCTGTTAATAATTACCAGACTTAACAACATAGCTGGCCAGTTCTTCTATTCAGCAAGTGCAACTAGGCATTGGAACTCCCTACACCCTGACATACAATCAATTGCTGATAAGCAACACTTTAAAAAAGAACTTAAGTCATTCTTAATTAAATCTAAATTCTGTAACTCTCTAGTTTCCTCTTAGCAATTTGCACACACATCTCCCTCCCTTACTACAGCTCTACTGCTACTCAGAGAGTTACTCAGCCTGCTCTTGCTGTGAATGCTTTAGCCTTTCTTTCCAACACCACAGAAATAACATATAGAAATCAATGTATTCTCAATGTACTCAATTGTTATGGTGCAGTCTTGACTGATGTCTACTAATTTTCTCAATGTTTTTGGTTATGACTGATGTGATACAATCTTGATGTCTAGTAATTTTCTCTGTTACTGTTTATGACTGATTACAATATAATCTGATGCAATAATATAATATAATCTTGATGTATTATGTAATGCTCGCTTAGTAATCGTTTGTCATTTTTGTGGAGCTTATCTCCCCAGGCCTCTACTGAAAAGGACTTATGTCCAGTCGGACTTTCACAGTAAACAAATGTTAAATAAATAAATAAATAAAATTATCTTATATCTATGAGTAAGCAGTTCACTAGATATAATAATAGTTTTTCAGTACCATATTATTTACAAATGTTTGAGGATGCTATATGTAAGACTTATTTTTTTTTCCTATTTCGGTATTATGGCCAACTTGAAATGCATATCAATTAACATCAATGGATTAAATAATGATTGCAAAAGGGGTAGTTTATATAAATTTTTAAAACAATTTTATTCTGAAGTTATCATTTTACAAGAAACACATTTAATGAAAGATGTTGTTGGGCAGACTTAACACTAAACACTATTCTGTATTGACTAGCTCTCATTATAAACAAAAGAGAAGAGGGGTGGTTATTTTCTGGAAGAATTCTTTGCCTCTACCTAAAATCCTGAATACATTTTGTGATAAAAAAGGCATGTTTTGTTCAGTGAATTTAGAGATTCAACGGAAACTATACACTTTTATTAATGTCTACTGGATTCCTGGATTGGGAGTACAAACAGTTAAACAACAGTTAGGGGAAAATAATATGAAAATCAAAGGGAAGCATTAGTTTTGCACATGACTTTAATTGTATTTTATCTGACAAGGATACCAGCACTAGCTGTAAAAGGAAGACACCTGCATCATTCAAGGCTTTGACAGAGTTCACTGACCTATGTAATATGTGAGATATAAATGAGTTTTCAGTATAAGACTCACTCTTCTTTATACATTTCTTACACAGGCATGGGACACAATCATGAATAGATGGAGTATATGCTTCAAATGAGATTGCTAGTAGAATAGATAATGTTAAAGTACTCTCGTGGCTACTGTTGGATCCTAATGCAATAACATTTGAAGTAATATTGAATACTAGTAATGACATCCCGATTAAAAGGATTCCTGCATATATAACCAATATAAAAGACTTTAAGGAGTTCTTTAATAAACAAATTCAAACTTGTTGAAATTAATCATATAGGTAACAACTCAGAGATATTTTTATGGGACTCTTTAAAAGCATATCATTTTGGGGGCAAAATTACAAGTTTGCATGCACAAAAACAATAAATAAAAAAAAAAAAACAAATGGGACAACAAATTGATAGATTTACAGCAGAAAACTGATACATTAAAATTATATAGTCAAAAAGGAAATAATAGCTTAATGGAAGAAATAAATAGCTTAAACAATAAATATTTAAACATTTTACAGCATAAAACTATGATAAATTTAGAAAAGATTAAGCTAACTAATTATTGCAAAATCATAAATCCATGCAAATTTGGTTACTAGAACAAAAATGATTATTAAATCTAACCACATCTCCTCTAGCTATAAAAAGAAGGTTACAGAAATAGAAGATATTTTGGATGTTTTCAGGTTTCATTTTAATAATATTAATGAACACAAACCAGAAATGGTTGCACAAGATCTTTTTAAAACATTTATAAAAATATACTGAAAATAGACTGTCAGAGATCAAATAAAAATAATTGACAAGCCTTTTTCAATGTCTGAACTCAAAATTCAAATCAATAAATTAATACCCCAAAAAAAGCACATGGAAATGATGGTATAATACCCAAACTATACAAAATGATGACTAAAGATGCTTTCAGTATTATACTAGAGGTATTTTCAATCAATAGTTAAGGACTTACAAAGGTACCACCATCCTGGAAATACACCCTAATATCCACAATTTTAAAACCTGACAAGGACTCAAAACAATGTTCTTCATATAGACCAATTTCATTATTAAATGTAGATTATAAAATATTCATGACAATCTATGCCTCTAGAATAAAACAATTTCTTCCAGTGTTCATAAACAATGATCAGACTGGATAGTCTAGTCTAGGATCCCCAGTCCAGATATCAATAGTCTATTTGATTAAATTAATTGAGAGTACTTACTATTAGCATTGGAGGAATATAATTTTTCAAACAATTTTTTACAATTAATCGAACTTCTCTATGCAAACTCCTTATCATACATTAAGATAGGCTTTCCAATCAATTATGATTACTAAAGATACTAAACAGGGTTGCCCCTTGTCCCCATTGCTTTTTGCTGTAGTTTTTGACCTTTTGCAAATTATTTGCAAATGACATCCTATTAACTTTGACTGATTGTAATTATTCTCTTATTGCAGTATTCCAAGCAATAGAAATATTCCAGAAGAAATCTGGACTCAGTTTTAATAAGAATACAACTAAAATACTACTTGTTAATTATAATATTAATAAAATAAATAAGAAATTATATTAATACATTATGAAAGATGGTAAAATCACTTACTTATGGATAATCTTATCTGATAATATTAAATATATGATATCCCTTAGATATAATAATAATAACTTAAATTCCATAAAACAAACTCTTAATAAATGGAATAGTTTTTTCAGTATAGAACAGAGAGACTATCCTTAATTAAAATGATTATCCTTCCTAAAATTCTATATATAATGCAATATTTATCCTTGTCACGCCAAAGAAATTATAAAAGAGTATAATTCATTGTTTCTGAGATTTTTATGATTTCCTAATAAGACTAGATTGGCTTTAAACCATCACATTAGAGATTGGAAATTGGTGGTATTGGTCTTCCAGATTTAGAATTATATTTTTTATCCTCAATTGTTAAGGGCAATAATTTCTTGGTTAAATAACAATTATAATGCCAAATGGAAAGATATTCAGGGAGGTATTTGGTGTAAATCCAATAATTTAACAAAATCATATCATACTAAAATAGCTACTAATACATTTCATTGGTTAGTAAAACAGTATTTCATGGAAAATAAAAACAAACCAGTTAACTCTTATTATATTAATATAATAATAACCTCCTTTAAAAATTTTATTTTCATGAACCCTGAATATAGAACATGGATTTTCTTTGTATTTCCAATAGTCTGTACTCAAAATAGTATTAATACATTCAATTTAACAACAATGATTACATTTAAGGACAAAACCCTGTTATATTGGTATCAACTGTATCAATTACTGGACAGTGGGATGTTACAAAATGTTGACCATATCATTAATAAATTTGACTTAAGCAGAGATATGTGGTTAAAAATTCAAATTTGTAGACAATTTGTTGAATTTAAGATTAATCTAATGAAACCAATAGCTAGAAATTCTTTCCCCTCCTTCACTGATTTACTCATCATTCTAATGAACATGAATATAATTGGAAAGGGTCTTCTATCTAAAATATATAAGGTCTTTGAGAAATCAACAGTATGTCACAGAGAAAGGTATTGGGTTTATTTTAGACATGTTAATAATAACCCCCCAAGTGAAGATGATAAAAAATTCCAGTCTTCAAAGCAAACTACTTCATCACTAAAGTGGAGGACATTCTCTTGGAAGTTCTTACATAGAACCTTTATCATACCACATAAAGCTGAATTGCTGTATAATAAAGATATAGGATGCTGGAGATGTAAACAATGTTAAAGGTGACTGGCAGCATATGTTTTACGATTGTATAAAACTTAAAACATATTGGGATAATATGAATTCTCTCTTACAGTCTGTTTTTAATGATAAATTTATGTTGACCAAATATCTTATTTTATTTAGTACACCTATTCTCACTTGTGTCATGAAAATAAAGTACCCTCTTATATGGAGTATCTTAAAAGTAACAAGAAAAGTCATCACCAAGACACCCCCCCCCCGGCTAAAGATTGCAGAGTAAGTGTCTAAATCGCCAAATTGTTAGGAGTTATTAGACTCTAGTAGGGAAAAACAATCTATAAACATGATTTCAGCTGTGACCTTTCTGGGTAGATACCTAGTTTGAAGCAGACAAAAAGTGGCGGTTTAAGTACCTTCCTGCCTCTATTTTACGTGGGCAATTCCAGTGTATCTACTGGGTTACCTTTTTTCACCTAGAGCTTTATCTTGGTATACTGATAACTAAAAAGAAAAAGTTAACTGGGGAATGTATTTACAGCAGATGGGGGTGGGGGTGCAGCTGCCATCCTTAGACGTGGATAGAGCCAGTTAGTTCTGCTTTAGACCAGGTACTTTCTACAGTATCAGGCTAAGACAGAAACGTAGCTAGACATCTACAGTAACTTATTTTCTGTTTAAAGACCTTGAGTCCTTCTGGCTGGTTTCTTCACTGCAGATGCAGCCAATGTCCAAGGATTCGGCAAGTGGGTGACTGAGGGAGAACCCGTTCACAGGGACAGTGGTCACCAAATGAAAAGATGGAGACAAAAACAATTATTACGTTAAGGTCTCTGAAAGGGGTATGAGAGAGAATTGCTGTAAAAAGTAACTGAAATAATAAATTATCACCCAGGCAGGAAGGGTACTGGGTTTAAGAGTAGCAGTACATTGCACTATTTACACAGGTACAAAGTGTTTAGTAAAAAAGGCTCAGGCAACTGTTATGCATTCGCATATGAAGCCCTTGACATAAAAAAAAAAAAAAAACACCTTACTTAGTGATATATACCAGATAATTTAGGTAGCCCATGAAATTAAAGAGACAGTTCTATCACAGATATAGCAGTAGTAAACTATCACAACAATTGTATATAACAGTACTTAAATATCGCAACAGTATTCTGAGTACACTGTAATCTGTATCAAGTCATCATTTTTGTTGGTTACCGAACTGCTCTAAAATTACTTAATGTCATATGCTCTGCTTTACCTATTGTATTATCCAAGTTAATCTGTATTACAGTGGTGGTGTTCTGTGCTGGGACTGACATTGGTCCCTTAAAAA
>NC_056732.1:587895462-588042716 GCF_019279795.1 Protopterus annectens
TATATATATATATATATATATATATATATATATCTGTCACACAATATAAATGAGATTATTCCCACACATGAGAGACAAAAGAGAGAGATGACACAAATGTGAGACACAAAAAAAAAAAAGATCAACAACTTCTTTCCATATATCAGTAACATCAGCTACAATGCCCAGATTAAGCATCACCTGAACAGTATTCCTATTAGTGAAAGGGGTTTTAGTAATGTGATGTGAAGTGTTGGGTGAAGGACAGGGGTAGAGTTAAAGTTACGGTTATGGTATTACACATGAGTAAGGAGGGCACAGGGGTTATTTGTTCTCTTGTGGAGGGGTCATACTCATATCCATGAACGAGACAGGCATATATAGGGACTATCATTTAGGTGCGCCATGAGGGTTAGTTTTTCCCTCACTATCACCCAACTATCATGGTACTTCTGTATGATATAAACCTTACCTTGTGTTGGGGGTCATGTGCACCCTGACCTACACTAGGGAATGCTCCTGTCCACTTGATCAATGAAGTGTATGTGGACCACACACTAGCCTTCTGACTGCAATGACCTCTTCCTTCATTTGAAGACTTGGATGTGGCCAGCTTCCACATGACAGTATGAACAAGCCCATACTCTCTGTCAGTTAGTGCCCGAGCCACTAATCAGTTTCATATCACCTGTGTTATTGTGAGGGCTTTATACCTCTGTACCACAAGTGCTGGGTGCCTTTTCTGAAAAGTCTGTCAACATGAACTTCTTAATAAATGTATCGTCGAATGACAGGGATACATCTTAAACAGTTGAGAGATATTAATAGGTAAATAGTGCTTTCAAGGGACTTTTTTATTTTTTCTCCATCCTTATATGTTGCTTGTATTATTAACATCTGATATTAATGTACATTAACAATATGAATGTAATTCAGCTTTACAGATATTAAAATTAACACATTTTAGATATGTAAGGCATAGCTCAATACTGTCCAGATTTTCGCAGAATGTCTAGGCTTTTGCCTCATATTTTTGGCCTGTTGCTCATAATATGTGTGAATTTATGGCAAATCAGAGAGGACTCATTTAACTACATAATGGCAGCCATTTACATTTCAGACTTTATCAGAAAATGCATGGTAACATAAAACCTTTTATTATAGCAATTAAGTTTATATGAGCAATGTTTAAAAGCTGTCACTATTTTGATGCCTTTATCCAGCCATTATTTTGGCCTTGTCCTTATTTCTTGTGCTAAGATGTTGAGAGATACATCTTTTTCCTTAATTTATTTTATCTAGAATATTTGTGATCCCAATATTGCAGTTAGATATAGGTAACATAATGAATACATTATTGCAGTGTTCTGATTATTTTGTTTTTAATTATCTTATGGCCCAGGCTGTGCCCGAAAAGGACCAGTGTACTAACTTAAAGATGGTAACATAAAAATAAAAATAAAATAAATAAACTCTATAATGCCTTAAATTGTTTTGAAGCAGGCATTTCTGGTGTAAATAAACTGTACAACAGCACATGCATTGTCATGCCAATTAAAGTAATAAGGACATCTCTTTTCTTTTCACTTTAAGTTCCAATAGCTGCATTATAAAACTGAACTACCTTGATATTTATTTGAACTATTTTCCTCAGTTACAGTAAAATAACTAATACTCCTAATATGTACCTCTATATTTATAAATCAGTTTTCACCATCAAGCACAGGTATAATATTTGTTATTTGGGCCCTTGCAGCATGCAGTTGCTTCACATAAACTGTTCCTTTAAACAGACAGTTTTCTTTGTTATGAAAAAATTGTTTTGTATTACCATTTTTTCTGTGAATACTGCACTGTCACGTTCAGAGGTATTGATACATACAAACAGATAGATACAGTGATAGACATAAGAGTATGTAGCAAGCTACATGCCCCACAGTAATTTATCCAGTGTTCTACTGGGGCATAACTGGAGCCATGGAAATGAGATATCACAAAACTTAATAGGATCATGTCAGCTTGTCGGATTTGTTTTCATATGTGACATCTTTTTTATTTACATTTTAAAGGCTTATGTCCTGAGTAAGCTTTTGGACTTAGTGTAATTTATCTGGGTGCAGATTAACTGGTGATGAGATACATGGAGGAGTTTCTGGATAAACCACTTCAAGAGTCATGCCACTGTCCCTTTATAATTGTGTTTTCAACCCGTTGCATATTTTCACAATCTCTCCTGTTTTGCTTAAACTAACTCTGTCTGTCATTTGCAGAGCTTTTCTCCCAGGTCCTCCACTGAAAAAGGACAATTATTGTCCAGTCAGACTTTCCCGGTAAACAAATGTAAAATAAATAAAATAAATAAATAAAATAAATATTATATTGCCACCAGCAAAAGCCACTGTGTCAAAAGAGTTTGACTTAGATGCAGACACATCATGGCTTCTTTTTCTATAAAAAGTGATGCAATGTGATTTTTTTTTATTGCAGAACTGATATATTCCTTTAATGTTATTCTAATCTTTATTTACTGACTCTGCCTATTGGCCTTGGTAAATGCCAAATAACTCAACATAAGACAGTATACCTTAGACTTTAGGTAGTATTGGAGGGTCTGTTGACACTAACCATTTTACATTATAACACACATCAATAATTCTAATCATGTGTAATGAACCAATGTCTTTTGCTATAAATTATTGATCCAACCCCTACTACTCTCTCTGAGAATTATTTCCCTTAGGTGTTTTGCACACCACCAACATTCCAGGTTCTGCACTTACCCTGCCCCCCTGCTCGTATGTAGTTAACTAATGCAGTTAACTGCATTCATTTTACTTCTACCAGAAAATGCTTTATGTTTTAATCATATTAGACTTTTAATGTTCAAATGTTGTATATTTCACTATATTCACTACATTTTGTGTACATTTCTGTATATTTAAACGTTGCCATCTACTTCATCATTTGACAAACTGTCTAGTGTATGCAGCCATTCATTAAACAGGCTTAATGTCCTTTTACAATATTTTAAAAAAATTTACTGAATTATACCTTGACTGCAATGACAACATGTTTTTTTGTGTGAATAAGAGTGCTGGGGATGAAATGAAATGAGGTGAAACAGTCATCTAAAAGTTGATGGTGTTGCTGTAATAGCGAATAACTGAAATATTTAGTTTTCTTCACTCTTCATGGCAAATTTAGCTTGGTTCTATGTTAGAACTGGCTTGATGGGAGAGAAGAAAATATGAACATTATGAGTCTAAGAAATGCTTGTGAGAACTGGAACTTTGAATTGATAAAGCATTCAAAAATAGAGTAAGATTTTATTCAGTCAAGAAGCCTTGATATGAAATGAGGACTGTGAGTAAGATGTGAAGGATTTTACTTTACTACATGATTTCCCGATCCCTTCTTTCTCACTGCTGTCTAGAAAAGATCTTAAAAGAGGTCTCCTACAGGTGCTTGTGTGCTATTTGCTCATGGTTCATATACTCACTGCTACTTGCAAGAAATGGCAAATATTCAACCTTTTAGCTGCTCAGCCTTACTCCACTTATGAATACCCCTGTACGTAACACTAACTCTAACCCTAGAAGTCATACCCACTCCATAACAGTAGTCACAAAACCTCACTGTAACAATAAACCTACATTTCCCAGTTGTTCTCTAACACTAATGCCAAACAGCTTTCCTTAAACCTAGAAATCCCACACACTCCCTAAACTTTAATCCCAAAGCTATCTCCCTAAACCAAAAACTTCCAGTCAATCCCTGACTCTAATTTCAAACCTCCTTCCCTAACCCTAACCTTAAAACTACCACATATTCCCTGACCCTATTGCCAAACCTTGGCCCCTAACCCTACCTCTCCCAGTCACCTCCTAACCTGAACTGTAAAACTCTACTTATTCCCACTCAACCCCCCCCCCCCAGAATCACTTTGTTTAGCACTCACAAACTCATATGTCTGTCCAATGCCCACCCATGCAAGCTACCTGGGAAATGAGAACCTGGCTGTGAGACTATGGTCTGTGAGCAGCAAGAACTTGATCAAATGAAACAGACCAAGGCCATTGTATACTGAGTGATGTAATGATCTTAATTAGGGTGTAAGAGAATTAATGACTGTAACTTGAATGAGTTTCTTGGATATATGCGCATAGTGACTCATGCCATGATATAAAATATGGTTCAGCAAAAGCTTTTCTTTCTTGCTTCTTGACACACCTTGTCATTTTCTCCCTTTTAAGCAAAAATCTGCTGCCTACCAATGGGCAGGATTCTTGAACACTAGAGTTGAGTTGGCACGAATATTGCATTGTGTACCTAAATAAAGATGATAATTACCCAGTGTCTGTAGCTTTGATATATGCATCCTTTGATTAACTCTAATCTTGTACAACTGACATGCCCAGCATGTGCACATGTGCACACATGTGTACTAACATCACAGTAATGATAGTGGTTTTGTGATCATTCAAGTTGCCAGCAGGTGCATGTGCAAAGAGTGTGGTAGCATGCACGTGTGTGTGTGTGTGTGTGTGTGTGTGTGTGTGTGTGTGTGTGTGTGCGTGTGTGTGTGTCTGTGTGTGTGTGTGTGTGTGTGTGTGTATGTGTGTGTGTGTGTGCGCACTTGTGTTTGTGTGTTAGCATGCATTACAAGATTAATTTTACTGCCATGCACCAGTTAATTTCCATAATGCCCTGACTTGGATAAAACAGTCAATCTAAACATTAATAAAAGTAGTTATAAATGAAAGAATAAATAAAATAATAAATGAATCAATGCACACAATTGACAAGGATGTACTCAGAGAGGTCCTCAGAAAGGAGCAATAGATAACAGAAGCAATGTCTTTAACGTTGATATTGAGAATGGCTTGATCAGCATGAGCTTTAAAACAGAAACAGTTCAAATTGAAATGTTCTAATAGCAATCATTCAGGAGGGGCAGACACTGAAGGAAAAAAAAAGTGTTATAGGTTTGGGTTCTAGAAGATAAAAAGTTTTCATAAACATTCGTAAAACGGACCTAACCAGATATGCAAAATGCTACATTAAGAAGATACGTCTCAAACTTTCCATCCAAAACACACTACTGCAAAGCACTGCAGCACTTAAAATGGTTTGAACTCCCAACCTGCTTACCTTTAACTAACTAAACTTCACCCATAACATCTTCAACTACTCTAACAACTGCCCTGCTCTGAAAGACCTGGTTCAACACTATTCCTGTTTTTGTACCCTAAGATCCTGCAACAAAAACATACTAAAAGTAACCTAATCGAATAACAGCTTTGGAGACTCCCTTTTCTCTAACAGAATAGCTACACTTTGGAACTCATTGCCACAAGAAATCCTAAATACCACCTGCACTCCCACATTCAAACATCTAGTAAAACATCACCTTACCAACAAGTGGCTATGTACCTGTCTCACCCCAGGCTGGTATCATGTCTTTTATTGTAACATCCCTTTTACCCCTATTCTAAACCAAGACTGTATTTTCTACTTATTCATTTTATCTAACCATCCCCTTTTCCCCTTTCAATCAAACCACCTGGTATTCTCATCTAACACCCCTATCCCCTCCCCCTCTCACACATACTAACCTCCTAGTATTCTAACCACCTAGTATTTCAACCAATTACCTCCTGCCTCCTCCTTCTCTCACTTTCACCTTCTATAACCTTACTGTAGCATAAGCTAGCAATAAAAAGAGGTTACGTTTGGTAAAACTATTACTCAAATTGCATATTAAGCACCCCTAATCTCACTAAGTTTTGTACAAAATTTCATATTTTTTATTTAAATTTTTGTCCTCTGTCTCTTTGTTTATTGTTAAACTTTTGCAATTGTATATAAATATCTGTTTGGAGCTTTTCTTCCCGGGCCTACACTGAAAACAGCCCATTATGGCCCAGTCAGACATTCTCGGTAAACAAATGTAAAATAAAATAAACAACTGAAAGGAAACTACTTCATCTCTGGTAGATGTGGTAGATATGGAGGCAAATGATTATATGGGGTCTGCTTTAAAATAAATTACAGAATTTAACTGTAAAGAAAGTTATCTTACTAGCAGTGGTGCTTGTGGACTGCCTCACAGAAAGATTCCATTCTGTTTGGGTTTAGGGTAACCATTCCTCCAAAAGACATACCCTAGGATTCTGAGCTGGGGCCACTAAATTCTGCATATACTTCACTGACATCCAAGCTGACATTAAGTAACTCTAGCAGACTGCTTTTGCTGATGACTGCAAACTCAGAGTTGTTGTCAGTTCACCATTAGACACCCATGTCCTGCAAAAAGGCATAACCTCCTCAACTTCATTGTGTCAGGATCATGGACTAAGTCTCATAGCAATGAAATATTCTCTTTGGGAAACAAGAACACCCCTGCTTCTACCATGTAAAAGATATCCCTCAAAATAAATAATGTCATTAGAAACTTAGGCTTAGTTGTGGACAGTGAATTCTCAATTCTCATTTGAGAATTCCTTATTTATTTAGTTAGTTAGTAAGTTATTTTTATTCTATTTATTTCATCATCATCATCATCATCATCATCATCAGCCTCCTTTTTCCCATTTTTTCTACATGGGGTCGGGGTATCGTGTTAACTGTCGCCATCTCTCTCGGTTCAGTGCCACACTTCTGCCTTCTTTAACACTCATGCCTGACTGTCACAGATCTTCTTTCACACAATCCATCCACCTGTTTGCTGGATGTCCTTACTTCCTCTTACCTTCTTCCTGTCTTTCCCAAATCTTCCTTACCAGATTGTCTTCTGCTTTTCTACACATATGCCCAAACCACTGTAATCTGTTCTCTTTGATCTTTTCTGCAATTGGAGCTATTTTGGCTTCTGCTCTTATGTCCCCATTTCTTCCTCTGTCCCACAGTGTGAATCTTACCACCTTTCTCAGGCACTTAATTTCCATCACCTCTAGTTCTTCAACTGTTCTGCCTTTACTGCCCAGGTTTCTGTACCATACAATAGTACTGGTTGCACCATTGTCTTTACATCCTACTTTTCAGCTTCTTTGGCATTCTTCTGTCATAGACTGGACCTGATACTCTATGCCAGTTGGCTGCAGCCCCTCTGATTCTAGCTGTGATCTCTTCATTCAGACTACCCTTCTCCTGAACCACCCCTCCCAGATACTTGAAGCTATTTACCTGTTCCACTATCTTCCCTTCTATCTCTATTCTCAGCTTCTTCTGATTTCCCCAGTTTGCTGCCATTATCACCATCTTATCTGTGCTTAGCTTCATCCCATGTGCCTTCAGATTTGCATTCCATTCTCCTATCCGTTGATGAAGTTCTAGCTCAGAGTCTGCCTGTACTGCCACATCATCTGCATAAGGCAGCTTTATTGATCTGTCCCCTCCAACCTGTTTGCTAATGTAGTCCATCACCAGTACGAACAGCAGTGGGCTCAAAGCTGAACCCTGGTGTGCACCCACTCCCACTAGGAACCCCCTCTGTGAGGCTGAACACTGCTCGTACTTGAGTCACTGGGTCCTTGTACATAGCCTGCACTAATTCTACCAATGTTTATGGGACTTTAAACCACTGCAGTACTGCCCAGATCAGCTTTCTTGGGACCTTGTCATATGCTTTCTCCAAGTCTAAGAATGCTCAGTTGGACTCTCTCCTCTCCTGTTTATTTGCCTGAATTTCTTTACTGGGGTAGAGCACTGATCATTCCGATCAATTGCAATCTCAACCAAGGGTCAATAACTGACCAGACATACAAAGTAAACACGAGTATCGTAATACATAAGTGACAGTAAAAAAAGTACCATGGAAGAATTTTGCTATGAAGACAAAGAAAATAAATGTATAAATGTACACATTTTTGTAAACAATTGTTAAGGTATTGTGAACTACATTAGATATGTGAAAAGGACAAAAGGATATTCCTGAAAGACTTAATGCACAAAAGAAATAAGTAGACATAAGTGTTGTGACCTGACCGATAAGAGGTACATTCTGCTTGACTGACTAAACATGATTTTAGTAGAGAGTGAAACTTAGAATAAGACAGTTAGTAATTAATTTCAGGTGGGAGGGACTCCCGCAGCTTGGGACAAGAATTGAGATTGTGTGGTCAGAGATATGTAGCTTTGACAGTGGGATTTGTGTTTTAGGGGATGAGTGATTTAAGTTTCTTAGGCTGTATGTGAGGAGTTGTCTGATTAGCTTTGAGTTTAAAGAGGGGAGAGTATGTTCATATAGGAGCTTGAACAGTTGTGATCCTTGGAGCAGGTTTGCTTGTTTTAGTGTTATACAGTGGTGTTCATTTCTTTCTTTTTTTATTAAAAAAATATCACTTGTGGCTCAGGCAAACTTATATTTATATGAAAGTAAACAGACCGTATTAACAAGTTCACATTTACAAATATGCTCACATATGTTCTTGTGTACAATATCATCAGTCCAAAATTGCACAATTTGTTCACTTCCTACCTTGTCTAAAACCTAATTCCTCTTTCAAACATTTTTCTGCCTGCATAGTTCCACAATTTCCATTTTTTTCTGTGAAATTTACTCCTACCCTTTTCTAAAGATCGAACTTCCTGTTCTTTTATCTCTGTTACAATATTCACTTCTTCAGTTTTAGTTGGTTTAGACTTTGATTTCCAGTTTCTACTAATTGTTTTTTGGCAGCAACCAGAATTAAACTCAACAAGGCCGTACTATGTCTAGCAATTTGAATCCTGTATCCTAGGTTAAAAAAATCATTAATTAGTCACACTCATTTGCAGGCCCGATATTTCAGAGTACTCTGTAGGGAATTTGTAATGTCTGCCAAGTCATTCCACTCTGAAAACAAGTGCTCCCAGCACCTCCTTCTTTCCCAGCACACCTCCAACCTTTGCCATCTACCTGAGAAAAAAATTATGTGAAGTCTGCTTGGGATGTAAAAGTACCTTCACAAACACTTCCATGCAAAAATCCTAAATCTTCTACACTTTATTGCATATTTGGGAGCCATACATATGTCCTCTCATTGCTTCTTTGTGAATTGCTTATCTAATCTCTCTTCCCAAACTTTTCTGACCTACTCTGATTGATTTCTATTGTTACTGCACCCAACTAATTATTCCTTTTAACAGCAGTTTCTGTTCTAGATTCAATTAAAATTTCAGCCTGCATAGGTCTTTCACTTAGGATTCCCCTGTCGCTTTCTCTTTGCCTATACTTTGATATCAATTCCTGATAGGGAAGGCATCTTCTAGCCTGCAGCCCAAATGTCTTCTTGGCCTCTTTCCATTCTATTACCTTTCCCTTTCTAATTATTTGTTCCCAATACCTTGGTTCCTTTGCCAGCTTCTTCCATTACATTCTAACTCTTTCTTGCCTGTTCTCTGTAACTCAAATTGCAGTCATCCCCTCTGGCACAATCTCCCTTTCCACTCCTGTGTTGGCTTAGTTCTTAGAATACTTTTTGCTACTTTATTAATATAATATTCTGTATGACTGTTTTTATTCTCTTTAAGGATTGGTATCCAAATCCCACTCTCTCCTTATTTCTTGAATTTCACCCTGCTTCACCATCATCATCCCTTAACTATGTTGGTCTAAAATATCCCTTCAAATCAGGTAATCTTAAACCACCTTGTTATATTGGAAGGATCAACTTATCCCACTTGACTCTTGCCATCTTCCCCCCAGATAAAATCCTTCAACTCTTTATTAACTGCTATCCACAACCTCTCCTCTGGTTGATAAAACATACCTTATCTGTGTATAAAACTAAAGGGATGAAAAACATTTTTCCTGCTTATATCTTGCTATCTTTATCCATAGGCAAGAGCTTCCAGTTTCTCAGTGTTTGTATTATCTTTTGTTTAGACTCTTCCCACATATCCTTAGCTGCCAAAACATAATCCTTTTGAACTTCATTTTATCATGGCTCCATAAATATGGGTATTGCTGAATCAATTCATATGTGAGTACATAGTTTACAGTTATAGCCTTTGTTTTATCTTCATTAATGTTATATCTTGAAAAAATGGAACTGTCTCAGAATGTTCAACAACACTGAGATGTTCTTTTCTGGGTTTATCAGGTGCAAAATAATATCATCTGCATATAAAGCCAAATTTTTTTGATTACCATATCAATTATGCCCTTGAATTTCTAAGTCCCTTATTTTCTTTGCCAGTTGTTCTAACTATAATGAAAATATCAAAGGAGAAAGAAGACACCCTTGCCTGGTTTCTCTGCTCAGATACAACTTATCAAAGAAGAACCCACGCAATCCCTCATTTACCCACCTGGTTAGCCTTATTGTATTAGGGAATGCAAATATTTCCATTGCCCTACTCATAAAATCCCAGCTTACTCTATTGAATGCTTTTTATGCATCAAGTCCCACCAACAACAGTGCTTGCTGTTTTCTTATATTCTGCTTCTCTCTGGATCATCATTGTTCTGTTAATGTTATCAAATGTTTGCCTCCTCTCCACAAAACCACATTGATCCATACATATCAATTTTAACCCAACCATTGCCATTCTTTTAGCAATTATAGACATAAACACTTTATAGACATGGTTTCAATTTGAAATGAGCCTATTTGAAGCTGGATCTGATGGGTCTTCACCATCTTTAGGTATTACAACCACCACAACTTTTCCAGGATGTTAGAGCTTCCCTTCCTTTAAAATACTGTTAAGCAAAATTTTCAGACATTTATCACTGTCTTCTCTCCTAGCTTCCAAACTTCCACCAGAATACCATCTGTTCTTGAAGACTTTCATGCAGATTGATTATAGGTCACCGTCTTTATCTCACCCCATCTCCTATCTTAACTGTTAATTGTTGAGCCTCATCTACCTCTAACCCTGGCATTCCATAAATATTTCCAGTTGTGCTCTTTCTTGATTTCCCCATTTCTCTGCTTTATATAAATATTCATACAATTTCTGAAATATCTCTAATCTCTACAGTATCTTTGGTTATTTTCCTTGTTATAGGGTCTCTATGTCTGGCAATAACCTTTTCTACCTTCTGTTGCCTAAGTCATTGTGCTAAAGGTTTTTGTGCTCTGGAGTTATTATTGAAAACAGTTACTTAACAGCAATCTTTCTAAATTCATGCATGTTATCTAGGTACTCCCTTATTTTTTTCTTTAGTACTCTGCAGTTCTTGTTCTGTGAGATTCCCATTATTTTACAATACATTAACCTTTCTCAGCCACTGTAAATAATTATTGCTACTTCTTAACCATATGTCCTTTTCTTTTACTTCTACCCTATTTTAAACTCCACTTTCATTTTATCCTACACACTATCTATAACTTCTGGAGTACTTTCTATCTTCCTTAATAACTCCTTAATAATTTCCACTACCCATTCCTTAAATTCCTGTCTTCTTAACAGGTAGGTGAGGACAGTGGTGTGATAAATCTAAGCAACTGATAAAGTCAGGGAACTACCACATTGACAAAACACTCTTAAGTGTTGACCCAATTTTTTGGGATTTGGGAACTTATGCGGACAATGACCTAACTTTTGGCCAACATGTATCTATTACTGTAAGAAAGGCTTTCTGTATTGCACAGTTTATAAATAAAGGGATTGTGTGTAGATCTACGGCTGTCATTGTGCCCCTTTACTCAGTCCTCATTGGGCCAGTCATTGAATATAATGGCTCCTTTGGCACGTATTTGTCCAGACACGTGCAACAACCAGAACGCCGACAGAGATACTTTACTAAAAGGTTAGAAGGCCTAAGCAACATGTCCTATTTGGACTGACTGAAAGCCCCATCATTATACTTGGTATTTACAGACTGCTA
This sequence comes from Protopterus annectens, assembly GCF_019279795.1. Taxonomy (NCBI): domain Eukaryota; kingdom Metazoa; phylum Chordata; order Ceratodontiformes; family Protopteridae; genus Protopterus; species Protopterus annectens. The sequence goes on from NC_056732.1 coordinate 587,907,260, forward strand.
TGAGGGGACCAGTGTCTGGCATACAAGGCATCCTCTGATCCATTACTGATGGATTTACTGCACATCCGCAAGTTAGATGGCATCAGAAATACTTGGTCTAGGGTTCTAACAAAACTGTTACAACATCAACAGAACAGTTTGGAGGGACAGGTATATCTCACAGAGGATATCACTGCTATGGAACAGACTACCCATCCACATAAAACAAAGTTCATCCCTGTCTATTTTCAACTGCAGCTTAGATCTATGGATGAAAAACAGAGCATTTACCTGAGGACTGCCCCCGTACTACAAATGGATGGATGCAGCTCCTAAATGCTTTATCCTATGCATGGGTTCCCTGAAATTATCAATTGTATGATCCCAGTTATCCTCATTTGGTGTCCTATATAAATACAAACCATGGGATGGGTAAGGCCAGTCTATAACCAAATGGGATAGGTTATTTTGACCACAAAAAGGCAAATCACCTAGACTTAAAATGGTGCACAAGGGCAGCTAGCCTAGTACTTACCTATGAGCCCATATAAGAGGGTGGCTGAATTTGAGTTGAGGGAGTAGGATTCTTTTCCCTGTTGCTGACCTGGTGGAGAGTGACAGAAATTAAAATATTTCTGTGCCCTGAAAAGTAGGTGATTTAATTTGTTTATGTGCAATTTTGGATTGAATATGACTGAGGTTTCTTATCAGAGCCCAAGATTCATGAAAGAGGTTCCTTACTCTAAGAGATGGTTGTTGTAATCAGAAATTGCTAAAGTTGCCTTGGTTCTACTAAGCTTCTGTTTAATACCAAAAAAACATAGATCTAGTCTTGGAAATATTCAGTATGAATTTTTTTTTTTTTGTAGTGATCCGTTCACTAAAGTGATTGAAGTCAGATTGTAGATCCTGTTGTGAGATCATTATGGAGTTGCTGGAGTGGTATAAGACCATGCCACTTGCATATAGTAGGAGAGGAAGGTCTAGAAGAGCTAGTGAATGTTTCTTGATGTATACTGAGAGCAGAAGAAATGCAAGCAATGGATACTTGGAGTAAATTTTTCAGCATTGGAGAGGTGAGTGAGATGCAGGAGTTTTAGTTAACTGAGAACTGGCAGTTAGTAAGATAACATTGCAGCTATGGAAAAGTATCAGGGTTAATGCATAATTCTACGAGTTGGATAATAAGAAAGGAGTGATGGACTGCTTAAAAAAACTTTATTGTTGTTTGTAAAAACTGTAAAAGATAACATGACTTTGTCTGTTAACATGAGCATTTCATCAGTGAATGACAAAATATGTACTCTTCCATGACCAGAAACCATGCTGTTTTGTGAGAGAAGGTGGTATTTTCTAATATATTTTGTGAGTTGAAGGTGAATGTTTTCCTCAAGTATTTTGCACAGGGCTGGGAGGATGGAATTGGTCAACAGTGTGAAGGGAGTGTGAGTTGTTTTTGTTTCTGAAGTGGATCGACTATGGCAGATTTCTAAATGTTAGGCATGGTGTTGGTCATGAGACAAAGATTAAAGATGTGTTTAAGGTCCATGGTAATGAAGTCATGACTGTGATAAATGAACCATTGAAGTAGGTTGTCAGTACTTGAGGGTTCACTTTTTTCAAATAATGCAGCATTTAAATTGATTTATTTGTGTTGCATTGAATACTATCTAGCTGGAAGTTGTGGCCCTGTTTTTTCAGTTAGTTCCCCACCCACTCTCCCTGCTTTTGTTTTGGTGTTAATCTTGGTGGCTTTGAAACTGCCCACCCCTTTTGTAAATTTGCATTTGGATACTCCTCCTGGCCCCATCTCATTTGCTCACTCAAAAAAAATTGCACTTTTTTCATCTGCTTTTACTGTATTTTGTGTTTCTTCCTACTTTATTACTTTATTTTGCTTTTGCATCATCTTAAAAGTACTCAATTGTATTTATTACTGCTTGGTGTAACTATCTTTCTAAGCCTTTTGGTTTAAGCACTTGGGCTTCAGACCAGTTGTTTTACATTAAGAAGGTTTGTGGTCTGCACTGTTGTGGCAGGACAGGTAGCTTACATCCTTCTAAGTTGGGAACTGCTGATTGAAGGTTCATTGTCTGTTATTCTAAAAGTGTATTAGTTCTGGTTTAAGCACTTGGGCTTCAGGCCAGCTATTTTACATTATGAAGATTCGTGGTCTGCACTCTTGTGGGAGGAGAGGCTGGACTCTGCCCTTCTGAGCTGGGAATTTCTGGTTAAAGGCTTATAGTGCCTGCATATTTGAACTGTTTCTTACTGAAATTGGTGCACCTTGTTTGCTGTAGCATAGACTAGATCCAGGCCTGCTGAATCTAGCTTTGTTTGTATAACTTGAGCACTAATCCAGGCCTTCTTTTTTGGAGAAGGTTCCCCTGCACCCCAGTGCAAGAATGTGCAGTTAGAACTTGTCTGATTGAAGACTACAGGAACAGGGCTCAGTTTTGATATTTTTTTACTGGTTAACTGGGTAATTTGTTTAAAAGCGTTTTCTGATTGCTTGTAGTCATCTAAAGCTGTTTTAAGTGTATTTTTTACTGTTTGTAGTCATTTAAAGCTGTTTTAAGTGTATTTTTTACTGTTTTTGCCTTATCTTTTCAAAAAAAATGTCCTTGTTTCCCACCTTTCTAAACTAGTATAGTCCAGTTTTCAAGCTAGTGTTGAATTCAGGGCTTTATTACAATTTTCTGACTTGCCCATACCTTACTTGGATAGAGGGAGGTTTCTCTGTTCACCTGTGAGAGAGGGAGCTTTGAGCAGCTGTCTGTCCCTGGAGGAGTGGTTCCAGCCCAGAAATTAGTAGTTTATAGGCCATTTTGGGCTAGTTTCTATCTCTTTCATTTCCCTGCTGTAAAAAACATGTTTGCACTGTTTTGCACATCTGGGCAGCGCCGGTTAGCCAGGGCTAAATTATTCCCAGCTCCACCAAGTCTCCTCTTCAGTTTTTCCCTTAAAAGTAGTCTAACTCTCAACCTAAGCACTTAAAAAGCATCCTACAGTTCAGCACTTACTCAGACCTAATAGCAATCACTAATATACCCCCACACTCATTATTCACCCCTCACCAACCAAGTGACTAAGCAGCTCATCCTACTATTCAGGCATGACCAAAGGGCAATTTCAGGTATACTCTCCAGTCCAGCTGGTGAACCTGGGTATCCTGAGGCAATGTTACAACTGCCTCATGTACACAGACAACCCTCTCCTACTACCACAAAACATTAACATATGCGAGAGATGCAATTATATAGCTAAATTGGAGGCTAAGCTCTCTCCACCCAAGACTGGAACAGGCAGTCATGAGGAGAAGGTTAACACTTGCACCACACCTCCAGCCTCACATAGACATACTAAACCAGCACTGACAAAAAAATACACATAAATACATGAAATCATACTTGGAGGCTCTAAATAAAAACCTGCAAAAGCATCACAGACCTCCAAAGCAGACACCCAAAAAACCTGCACCTCCCGTCACAAACCAGGCAACACATAAAACACAAAATCAGTGTGCCGCACAATCACAGCCCTTAAGGCGAAATAATATGCCTAACACACTAGTAATAGGCGACTCTATAGTCAGGCACACTGACGTTCCACTCACTAGGCTGGACAAGGAGAAGGTTACTGTCAGAATCCGCCACATAACACAAGCACTCAAGTCACTCCATAACAAGTACAAATATGACTCTGTTGTTGTTCATGTTGGTGTGAATGACCTGACACGTACCTCCCTGGACTATAAGAAAAAAGACATGGAAGAGCTCTCTGATCATGTAGCCCAGGCGGGTATGACCCTGACCCTGAGTAGCATCCTGCCCTCACCAAGAATGATACCGCAGTATAAAGAAAAAATTATCAATTTCAACAATTGGCTAAGCTTCTGGTGTCATTCAAAGGGGATCCAGTATCTGTCAGCCTGGGACGACATGCTCGACAAGCATCGTTGCTTCACAAGAGATGGCTTGCATCTGTCACCCCTAGGCTTTCGAATACTGGCCAAGGCTCTTGCTGCCCCCACAGTGCCTTTTTTAGGCAAGGCTCAAAAGCCAAACCCACCTCCGTAAACAGCACAGATAAAAAATGAGGGTTATGCTAATCAACGCCAGGAGTTTAAATCTCAATTTGCACATGCTCGTAGCACTCCTTAGTATGGAGAACGTCGACATCTGTGCAGTAACTGAAACCTGGTTCAAGGCTCCACAGAGCACCCCAGCACTACTGGGATACAACTCATACCACACATTTCGGCCACAGAACATGGACCGAAACACAAAAAGAGGGGATGTATCCATATTCATCAAGGATACCTACATCTCCAGGTTAGTGGTGCAGCATGATACCTCCAAGATCATCCATGTGCAACTAACATAAGGCAAATCTGCAACGCAAATTGTGGCCTGCTACAGATCATCCTCCATGACCCAGGACCACCACTCCGCCTTTCTGGAGACACTGGAAAACATGAAGGTCCTACCAATAACCCTGATATTGGGCAAGTTCAATTACCCTACCATTAACTGGGAAAACTACTCAAGTACAAACTTCCAGGTCCAGCACTTCCTGGAATTTATCAACTCAAATGCCCTGGATCAGCTGGTAAACTCCCCTACCAGAGGTGAAAACATATTGGACCTGGTCATTACCAACATGGGCGACAGGTGTTCCACACTGGAGGTCAACCCGTCGCTGGTTAGATCAGACCATAAACTAATCACTCTGGATGTCCACACTACACCACCACCTCCAACCAAGGAAACCACAGTGAAAAACTTTTCTATAGCAAACTTCACCTTACTTAAGATAGAGGTGGTAAGTTTCACAGCCCCCACGCTAAAAGATAACAGTGTCCAAGATGCAGGAACCTTTACAAATGCACTCAATGAGCACCTACAAGGATGCATGGATCATGCCATCCCTAGAAAAACCAAGACTCACTCCCCTAAGAGAAGAAAACCAATCTGGTGGACTCCTGCCATAAACAGGCTATACAACAGAAGGAGGAAACTAGTTCAGAAAAAAAAAAACAAATCCCAAGAAGGAAAGACATCCCTGATCAGTATCAGTAAGAAACTAAGGTCCCTCATAAAATCCTCCAAGGCTAACTTCGAAAGAAAAATAGCCAAGGATTCGAAAGATAACCACAAAGCCCTCTTTAGCTATGTCAAGAATCTAAGTAGCAACTCGCAGATATGCTCTGAGCTAGTGCAAAATAGCACAAAATATACTGAACTCACTGATATTGCCAACATCCTAGCAGATAGATTCAGTGCAAACTTCATCCCCCTCTCACCCCCAAAAGGGCCCACAGCAATACTGGAAAAGTGTAGTGTCCCAGAAATCACAGACGCACAGGTGAAAACAGTCCTTTCAAAAGCCAAAAGCACAGCGTCAATGGGGCCAGATGGTGTCCCAGGCCGCGTCTTGCATGAACTACAGAATGAACTAACCCCCCACCTAAACACACTGTTCAACCTCAGCCTCCCCACAGGCTATGTGCCCATAAAATGGTGCACAGCAATGTTTATTCTGCTCTACAAAGGAGGGGCCACAACTGACCCTGGTAACTATCGCCCCATAAGCCTGACTAGCCTGGTCTGCAAAGCTATGGAGCATATCATCATGGAACTCATTAACAAAGACATTGGGAACCTCCAAACACTTGACCCAACCCAGTTCAGCTTTGTTATAGGGCAGATCATGCCTACTAAACCTGGTTGACTTCTTCGAGACAGTTAGCAAGGCCATAGACGAGGGGAAGGTTGTTCACAAAGCCTACCTTGACCTCGCCAAGGCTTTTTACACCATTCCCCACTCTGGAATTATAGAAAAACTCACCAGCCTGAACATAAACCATTACGTCATGAGATGGGTTGCCAACTGCCTTACAGACAGAACTCACACAGTAAGAATAGTGAACTCCAGGTCCGACTCTAAACCAGTCACAAGTGGTGTCCCACAAGGCTCGGTCCTGGGACCCCTTCTGTTCGGCATATACTTCTCAGAATTACAGGCAAATGCAGGAGGACTATGGCTAACCAAGTTCGCCGATGACTGCAAACTGGGAGCCATAATTGACTCTCCAGCTGACATGGACATCCTTCAAAAGGGCCTTACTGAGATGGACACCTGACGTCAAAGTCATGGTCTCAAGCTAAATGCCAAAAAATGCATAGTCATCCTGTTTGGGAAAAACAAAACACCCATGAATTACTACATAGGTGGCAGCCCCCTTAATACAGAAGAGTTAATAAGAGATCTGGGGACCCAGGTGGATAGTAATCTCTCCTTTGACAATCATATTGCCAAAGTAGTTAGGAAATCCTTCTATGAAGCCCATCTAATTACTAAAGGGTTTGCATCTAGAAATAAAGAGGTCATAGTGCCCCTCTACTCGTCACTCATCAGACCCATCATAGAGTACAATGCCCCATTTGGGATGTACCTCACAAGACACTTCCAACAGCTGGAAAGACCACAAAAGTACCTCACCAAGAGAATTACTGGCCTCAAACATATGTCCTATGCAGCCCGACTGGAAAAACTCCAGCTGTACTCAGTCGCATATAGCTTTCTCAGAGGTGATCTCTGCCTGACTTACAAAGCCATGCCCAACTCAGAATTGATGGACATGCTCCACCTAAGGAAATCCAAGTCACTGCGAGCCACTCGCTCTAGTGAGCTAAACCTCACCACAACAATAAACAGAACACGCTGGAGGGATAGATTCCTGTTTTGGAACAAAATTCCTAACTACATTAGGCAGAGCCCCTCACTAACACTCTTCAAGAGAAACCTTGATGAGTGGATGGGTAAAAGAAAATACACCCCTGGGATTACTTCATTGGCTCTTCTTGACAGAGGCTCAGTTTATTAATCAATGGGGCGGTGAAAGCTGACACACTCTGGCTAGGCTTATAAATGCCCTTGGGCAGATAACCTAGTACCTACCTATGAACTTATGAATACTGTTTAATGCAGGTCTGAGCCTTTTTTCCTTCTTCTCTCTTAGTTTTAATTTAATTTGAGCCCTTCCACCTGTTCTTTCACCACTAAATATGCATGACTGCCATCTCCTTAATGACCTTCAAATCTGAGCTGGTCTTGGGCGTAGTAGTGAGGCCAACAAATCCATTTAAAAAAGGCTATCTAAAGCATGGTTGAAGTGAACAGACTGGGTCTTTTTGACCAAACAGGATATTGTCAGGTAGAATGCTAAATTAGTTTCCACCTTCACCAAATGTAGTCACTCAGAGATGTTATTATATCATACAGGTTTCCATACATGAAGTTAAGCATCTGTCCTTTAGCATAAATGTGTTTCAAGGTAACTACTACCTCCATCCTCACCTGCACAAGAGAGAAATACATTCGAGACATATTTTCTGATTAAGACACTCATTCTATTTATGAGTAGAAATCTGCCTTTTACTATTGGCATCAACATCAACCCCCTTTTTTCCCCATTTTGGACACAAGTTTGAGGTATCACATCAAAAGTGAACATTACCTAGACCCAATTTTCACACTATTGGATAGATAGCCCCCCATCCACCCTAAGAAGCCATTCAGCAAAACTGGGCTGGTTGTAGAGTTCCTAGCTGCTGGCAATACAGATGGGCAACCTGCTTCAGTACCAGCAGCCAAGTACTCACCCATTCTCCCGATAATCTCTAAAGAAACAAGCTCAGATAATGGCACTTATTCTAGTCTATTTTTTATTCCATTTATTTTGTTGATGTATGCCCTGCAGAAATGTTACTTTGATTTCTCTCATTACAGTAGGCGGTAGTCAAAAATGTTAACGACACCGATAGAGAAAAAATATTTCAAAGTGGAAATGCCAGATGTACAATCACTCAAAATGAACATGGATACCAGCAAAAACAGTGACTGACTTATTAAGTGACTAATAAAACTTTGGAGTAAGCTACATCATGCAATACAGTTAAGTATCTCACTAACAATGTTTTAAAACAGCAGCAACAACAAAAACCACCATCAGTGCAAGGGCAACAGAAATGTATTGGATATTATAATAGCAATTGTGCTTTTCAAATAAGCCTTGTGGTAAAATCTTATGAATTTATGAAATCAATGATATAGACATCTTTCCATCAAGCAGCTTAAAAATGACTTTTAAGTTATAAGCACTAGAATAACAGTGCCCTATGAATGTTTTCCTGTTTACTGAAATATGGTTTCTGGCTATGTACCTTATGGCCACTTGTAGAGCCATTTACCTTGTACAAGCCTTAATAATTTTATCAACAGAAATTAATTTGTTCTCAGTAATCACATGAATTATAACAAGAAATGCAGGCATAACAGGCAAGCTAACCTTTGCATAAACCAGCTCACAGTTTATGTTGCTACACATTCACAGAGCATTCTTTCTCACATGCAACACGATCCTTCTCTAAAACTGATTCTTATTTTTTAACTACAATAATTGGAGCTGGAAGTCAGCTTTAAATCAGAATAATTCTTTGGATATAACTAATTCTTTTTTCATTTGTTCTGTTTTTCTTACCCTTAAACTGCACACATTTAAAAATTCACCACCTGTTTACTTTCTGTCTAAACCTAAACAGTGTCTAAATTAGTAATTCTTACATTTCATCAAAACAGACAAAACATGTCATTGCCACCTTTTGTCTGGACCACACACATCTCAAAGATTCAGTTATACATCACAAGGTTTACTAGTAACGTTTCCATCCAGTATTATAGCTTATCTTGTTCCCTTTATGCAAACTGTTCTGTGTATTGCTGGGTAGCACAAAACTAACCACAGTATCCTGTGGGTGGTCTTTCCAGGAATTTGTGCAAGGTCAAACTATGTAACAGCATGCATTTTCCTTACAAGTCATGTCTCTGTAAGGACCGTGATTAAAATGATGACTCTTTAATGACACATGATGCCTATGAATTGAAACCTTGCTCCTTGGCAATATTTTTTGTGTGCATCATAAAAAGAAATGCAGGTATTCTTTTCACACAGCTGTGCTGCAATCTGCATATAAGACAAAATGGAAAAGGGAGCTAAAAGCTTTTGTTGCTAAAGTGCAGTGAATTAAGCGGAAGGCATGACTTTCATTGCTGACTGTGGTTTGTGCCAAAAATGTTGCCTGACAGAAAACTCAGTACATTGAACATTACCTCTAGTCATTATCTCTGTCATGGGAGGTCTGATCATGTAATGCTGCAAGTGAAATTAATCAGATCAGAAGAAGAAACTGAATGAATGAAGGGCAAGGTTCTGAAAACAGTATCCTTATGTGAACAGATCTGCCATGTCTTGCTAGGATGAGGTCAGTTTATGGCATAAAGAGAGGAACAGGTAGAGGGTGAGAAAGCAGAGTGGAGTTTATAAATGCATGCACCTCACCACTGTTTAATAAGCATGCTAGAGTCCAAGTGGAGTCATATGAAAGAAAAAAATGGTGTTTTCTGTTTCTGTGGACGATGCAGTGTGGGTTATGATGATCATTTCCCTGTGCGCTACAATGAAGCAGTTCTTCCTCATATCATGGTATTTACCTGGAGGTTAACAGAATTGTTCACACATGCAAACAGTTAAATAAATTGCAATGTTCTTGACACATTGCGTAGAAGCATAAATTAACTGAAAAATTAGTAGCACTATAAAGGCCTGTAAGAAATTTACTTAAATCATTAAATATCGTGGCCCAGTGAAAAAAAAAGTAGCTCAGGGAGTGAACAGATGCTTCACTGATATGACTTTCTGCTTTGCTGGATGTAGATGTTTTACTCCCAAATGACCCCCCTACAGCCATTTCTCTTTCTCTCTCTCTGTCCCTCCCACTGCTGGTCTCTGTCTCCCACTCTGTCTCTCCCTCTCTCTCTATGTATCTTACTTACAATGCTATTATCTGATAGCAGAGATGGACTACATACTGGCCGTAACTAGAGCTTAGTGAAAGCAGGCAAAGAATGCCTCTATCATTAAACACATCAATGCTTTATAAGTATTTAGTGATTTTTTTATTTTTGGTTCACTTCATATAGCAAATAGTGCATGCCCATCTCTTTCTTTTGCTTTATCTATTGAATTTACCTGCCATATGCTTCCTCCAAGCAAAGATAACCCAGCTACATACAGGTTTTTACATGAGGTCTAGACTTTCTGTCCTGGCTGATGCCACAGAGCATATCCTGCTCATGGTTAACGGCCACTGTCATTGCTCTGTGACCATGCTGTATTTTACTTTTCCCCTCCTTGAGGTGAATATAACCCAGTGTGTGCATCTGTGAGACTCCTAGAAATGCTAACTGGTACCATATCACTTTGTGTACTTTCACTGGGGTACCCCCTATATTATTAATATCCAATCATCATATCTTCCACAGGACAGAAGGCATATTATTACATACTTACGCCTTGATTAGGAGTAATGATCATATATGCTTGCAATTTTACTTCATCAAGTCACTGCAAACAGAGAAAGAAACCTAACTTCTGCATTACTGAACCTGTTAGCAACCATTACTTAAGTTACATTCAGAATAAATGCCAAGGAGTCTGAGTAACTTATTTGCTTTTTGATAATTAAGAAAATAATGTTCATTCTGAGCTATCATGCATACTAATTATTTTAGTTTTGTATGTTTATATAAGAAAGAGTACAGCAGGTACCATAAAATCATCTCATATCACATGAAATATTTCATCATTATTTATTGTGTCAACTTTTCCATTACCCTTTTCTGCTTGTTTGAGTTCATCGTACATTTTTCAACTTATAGTCTGGAAAACTAGTACTATTTTCTATATGACTTTCATTACCTTATCATTTTTATCTGCAGATATTTTTATAAATTTGCAGTAAACAATAATGAGCTGATAAACTAATCTTATGCACAGCCGTTACCAAGAAATATGACATCATTATATAAATCCTTGCTGTACCAGCTTCCTTTTTTAGTACATATCAGATAAGAGCAAGATGACATTCACAAGGAATAATTCATAAAGAAATAAAATGAGAAAAGTCATGAACGGGGTCACACTGTCTTACTTTTTGTCATGAAAAATTCAGAAACATAACACCTATAAAGTTATAATACATACTTTCCATTGGGGAGAGTCACAGTGTGGATAGACAGTTAAAAGAAATACCCAGGCGAGATAGTTGTGTAAAGGAATAGGATTGTTAGTGAGTGCTAGAAGTATGTGAAAAGAATAGCTTTAAATGTTGGAGGAAAACGATGTAAGAGGTAGAAGACAGTAAGAATACAAGATAGAAAGTAGGAGAAAATGTATCAAAGTGAAGAACTTTAATCACCAAGAAAAATAGTTGGAAGATTGCTTCTTTATACCTGGATCTTGCACAAGGTCTATAGGTGAACCTAGCACAGGACTTTATAGATGTAACTTGTCATTATTAATTATGAAGGTAGAAAAGACCGACAAAAATATCAATAAACTTTTCTGTGTAGCAAGTGAGCAACTGGCTGAGCTAAGTGTAGTATGACATCACACACAAACAGAAACATTTTTATAAACCTAAGAATTAAAAAGACCTTACTCTTTGTATTCTTTCTAGTGAGAGAACAAGGTGCTTAATTTAAAAAAGTGAAACAAGGTGTGATGCCTGTCCATTGGCCCAGTAATCAGGGAGCCTCAATCCTTACCACTAACACCAGTGAGGGGCGTCCTCATTGGGAAGGATAACAAAGACACACACAGTAAAGTACAATTTCCCTTAAGAGCACACAGAGATCACAGTCAGTCTGTGGCTAGTTTCCTCCTTTCTCTCCAGAACCCCAATAAGACTCGCCACTCGCACAGCTATAGGGTACAGATCTCAGCCGAGTAGTCAAGCCAAATCCTCCAGTACCCCCTCTGTCCAACCAGTTCTTCATGTCTCTGCCTAAGTAGCCCATACACACTTTGAGATTTGGTTTATATACAAACACACAGACACTACTGGGGAAGGCTGGCACAGGTTCTCCAGCTATGCCCCCTCCTGCCAGGCTATAAAGTAGTAATCACTGCCACCAACTACTCTTATCAGCTACTAAAACATCCTTTCCAAAGGGTGACCAGTCATTACTGTGCAATATTATTATCCAGTTAGAAAGTGTGATGAACAGCAAGGCTTATTTGGAGTGGCTTTGTACAGTATCACTATATACATGCAATGTACTCTAGAGCTTAAATTATCACTACACAAAACAGCCACAGTTGGCAGGTTTAAAATATTTAATATTAAATAATAAAAACACAAGACAAATCTCAATTCAACACAGTGCTAGTCAAGAGTTCAGAAATCACAGGAAAATGCTTAAAATAATACTATAGAAGAGTCTGACATAAATATAGAAAACAACTAGTCTAAACGTACTATTTTCTGTCTATTTCTTAAGAGAAACACTAAAGTCTAAGATCCTACTTACATACAGACAGAACAAAGCAAGTGCTGGTGAGTGGTCAGTTCTGAAGACAAATGCAAACTGCTCTGGTTCCCTCTCTTAGAGAAAGTCTTAAAAATAATGCATCACTGCTGACTCATTTTAGATTACATCATTCTTCTCTGGTTCGCAGACTAACAGAAACTCAGAGTTTTAACATTTCTTTGATCTTGCACTTGGCCAGGAAACTACAGATATAAAAGACATTATATATGTAAAATCTAGCAATTAACTCTGGTCTCAAAACAATAGAAGGAATTCCTCAGTCCAGATATTATGCATCCAAGCTTTGAGATCAGTCATACAATGCTTGACTTATCAGCTTTCTTCCAGCAGAGTGCACTGTGATTACATTTTTGAAGTTCAACATTTAACACAGTTTTCTTACATTTAAGAGGACAAGCCTGTGGATTATATTCATATTTACAATGGCATAGAATAATCTACAAAATTATATCTAGCTAAGGTGACAGTCTTCACATATCTTCACACAAGGCACAATAAAAGAAAATACAGTTGTTGCCAATACTTAAGTGGGATACTTTTGATAAATAATCTTGACATTTTTCTTGCTGTTTGAACTTTGTGCTACAGGATCTGGATGAGGTTAGTGATCCCCCTTTGAAAAGTAAAATAAGACAAATAGAAAATAACATGGCACTCTGTCATATGCTTTTCTTGTGAGGAGATACAATTGTGTCACTTGAAATTACCATAACAGTAGATGATTGAATGACCATTGCTGCAGTAACCTTAACTATCTGGGTTATATCCTGCCAAAGATATAATATCTGGCCAACCTGTGAAGCTTCAGGGCACCTTCCATTTTCCCAAACTAAAAAGCAGCTCAAGCTGAGCTGACTAAAAGACAAGTATGGGTGTGAAGCCCTTCAGAGCATACCTGCCAGCAGACAGAGGGAGGCTGAACCCTGAAAGGACAATGCTAGGAATAACAAAAAATAAATGTCCACACCCTGGCACACAAAAAAACCATGAAAAAACAAGGGAGTTGGAGGGAAGGAACAGCTACTGCAGAGGTGATCATTCAAACATCTACTGTTAGGGTAAGTTCAACTTTCACAACTGTACTATGTTCATTATATTGATCACTGCTGCAGTAGCATTAGCTATATGGGTAGATTATCATAGCTAACTATATTTGGGAGGAAGAAGTTGAAGGGTCCAGGAGATTATGGAAAATGGTCCTAGTAAAGCTTGATGTAGGCCTAGAGAAGGTATCAAGCTTATAGTGCTTTATAAAAGCATGTATAAAAGACCAAGAAGAATACTTCTAGAATCCAAACCTTTCCTAAAAGCTATAGAAGAAGCCAAGGCACTGATAGTGTAGGGCTTGACTCTGTATTGAATTAATTTGTCATGATGAGTATAACAAAAGCTAATGGCCTTAGACAACCATTTGGAAATAGTCTATTTTGACACCGGTTGACCCTTCAACTTACATTTACAAGAAATGAACAATTGATCTGAAAATCTGAAAGATGTAGTTTTGTCAGTATAGTATCTGCATTGTCTGTGGACATCCAAGGTATGGAGTATCCTTTCTCCCTAGTTTTTAGATTCAGGTAAGAAAACTGGGAGATGGATAGCTTGGCTTAAAGTGAACCCAGATGCTACTTTCGGCATAAAAGAAGGATTAATTCTCAAAGAAACCTTGTAGCTCTGGACAATGAGGCGATGGTAACTCAAAATGAGGGTTGACTTACCATAAGATCTTGTAACTCTGATGTTCTTCTGGAGAGGTCAGAGATGTCAGTAAAACTGTTTTCCATGTTAAGAACCTCAAGTTTGCCAGATTAGCTGGTTCAAATGGACCATGTATTAGTTTCTCTAATACAAAATTAAGATCCAGAGGAGGGGCCAGTGGTTTACTTGGAGGCCTGTTATGCAAAATCCCTTTTAAAAATATTTTGACATGAGACTGCCTTGAAGAGGAGGATCCATGAGCAGACATGCTGAAATAGCCGATAAATGAAGCTTGATAGAGGAATAAGAAACGCCATATGGTAGTAACTGACACAAATATTGTAAAACCATAGAGCAAATATCCCTAAATGAGTACTGGTTATGTTGCTTGCTCCAACTATAATGCTTTTTCCATTTACTTATATATGATTTTCTAGTAGCAGGCTTTCTTGCCTCCATCAGTACCCACTTCATGTCCTCAGCAAACAGGTGCCTAAAAAGGCATTAAGACACTATCATCCAGGCAGTCAATTGAAGATGATTGAAAATGATTGATGTTGGAGTGTATCAGACACCCCTGGTTTTGTGTGAAGAAGCTTGTGGTAATTTCCCTTGGTCACTTCCAAAGGAAGGGAGAACCATGGTTGTGTGGGCCAGCTGGAAGGGAGTCACCAAAATGTTTCTGGGAGATTACTTCCAAATATTTAGAAGTACCATGGATATTAATGGAAAGGGTGAAAAGGCATACAGGAACATTCCTGCCCTAAGAAAAGAAAAGGCAGCTGTCTTCCAGGCCTTCTTGCATGGAGTCCTGGCACAACATTTTGCTAGTTGATTGCTCAGAGAGGAGTAAAAGAAGTCTGCTTGAGAAACTCCTCACAGATGGATCAAATGTTGGAAGACTCCTTGATCTAGTTTCTACTTGGGAGCATCTGCCCTGGTCCTGCTCAGTTTTTCTGCCACGCAGTTTTGTTCTGACAGATTGTAGGATGCCTGTAGAGTGAGAGTGTGCTTGTGCTTTGAAACTATATCTGAAGCTAACATAGCTAGTCTGCAAAGGGGGGTATGACTTGGTTTCCCCTTGCTTGTTGATGTACGATGTGATTGGGGTATTGTCTGTATCCACTTGAAGAGGTCCCAGAGAACAAAGATGGCTCATAGAGTTGATCAGGGAAAGCATCTCCTTGATATTTATGTGCTTGCATCTGTTCTTGGTGTACCACACCCTCCTGTACTTTTTTCCCTCCTGAAACTGCTCCCCAAGCAAAGTCTGAAGTGTCTGCAGTGACTGACTGCTTTGGAGCAGTGAAATAGACAAGGATACTTGGACTTAAAGATATCTGTTGTCTCCACCAAAACAATCTCTCTTCTGACAAGCTCAGTACTTTGATCTGAAAATATAAAGGATATTGTAGCTGGGACCAAAGAGATTTCAGATACAATTATATCTTTCTCATGTGGAGTCTTGCTAGGAGAATAATAAATGCCATGAAACCCAAAATCCTGATGTATTCACTCCCAGTGACCAAAGTCTGAGTGGCAAACCTTAGAAATAGATCAAAATAAAGATCATTTTTTTCTTTTGAACTGAGGAGTCTAGTTGACATCTCAAGAACACAATCCTGCATGAAGGAGTCAACAAAGACTTTTGAATGTTCACTTGGAATCTCACCTTGCACAAGAGATGTCTCACCCAAGAGAGAGATTCCTGACATTTTGAAAAAGACTCTGGAAGGAAAAGCAAGTCATCTAAATATGGAAAAATGTGGATGCACTGTAGTCTGCAATGAACTATAATTGGAGCTAGACACTTTGTGACCACTTTTGGTGCAGTGGATAGTCCAAAGGGTAAGACAGAGAACTGATAATGTGATCCAGACAAACAAAACATTAAGAGAATCCTGAGGTTTGGGAGAATAGGGATGTAGTGGTAGGCGTCTTTTAAGTCTAGTGTTACCAGGAACATCATTTTGAATTTGGGCACTATCACAAACAGGTTTAGGAAAGAAATATCCAGAACTGGTCTTCATTCTTCTTCCTTCTTTCTTTTGCACTAGGAACATCCTTGAATAAAATTCCTTCTCTACATGGGAAGCAGAAACCTGTTCTTTCACTCCATGGGACAGCATCTGATGAAGAAAAGGTGAAATCAAAAGAGTCTGATCTGTAGGATGAGGAATGACCCCTGGAAAGGAGGAATTTCCTCCCACTGCAATCTGTAAACCTGATGAATGATTTTCAGAATCTGTTTGTCTGATACAATCTATTGCCAAAGAGAAAAATGGTGATGCAGACTTTCTGGGAGAGAAAAAGGGACATGGTGGAGGGTCACAAGTTCTCTTGAAAAGTCCTTGGTTTTTGGAGGTTTGACACTTCTTTTTTGAAAATCCTTGCCACTTCTTCTTAAACATCTATTTACCAGAATTCTGTTGAGGCTGTTTATTCTGACTTTTGCTAACAGTGGTTGAGGAGAAAGAAAGTCCCTTAGACAATTTGGAAAAGGAGGGCTGAAAGGTCACAGAGATTTCCTGGATCAGCTTACCTTTTCCATCATATTTTTTGATAAACTCTGCAGCAGATAGGCCAAACCATAAATCTCTATCCAAGGGAGAATATAAAATATCATTTTTACATCATCTGGGAGGTTCTGAGAATACAGCCAAGAAAACCTTCTTAAAACAGTACCAGTGGCCATATCAATAAAAGAAGTATCAGCAGGATCACACACACACGACAAACAATGAGTAACCTGTGCTGTAGAAGAAACTAATTTATTTAAAGCAGGTTTTTTTTTTCACAAGAAGAAACTGTGGATAAAACATTTGTCATACTTTCACAATATGTAAGATCAACGTTTAACATAAGAGCCTGACAATTTTAAGTTCTGAAAAATCAAAGTTATAGAAGTATATACTTTCTTTCATTACCTATCAATAATTTTACAATCCTTAGAAAATGTGGGATGGGAATTAACTAATTGCTTAGCAGCAGTAGAGTCAAATAAGGCAATAGCTGCTTGGTCAGGTTTGTTAATAGTGTATGAAAATTTAAAAGACTGAGGAACTTTATGCAGACTATCTGCCATTTTAGGGACAGCTGGCTAGCTATCAGGAAGACTTCAGGCAGTAAGACACATATACTCAAAAGAAACAGGATAGGAGGAATGGGTGTAGGTTCTGGAAAATCGTTCTTTAACAACTCACAGTATTTTCTGAGTGACTGAGAAACCTTAGTGTTCTCCTACTGAAAACATTGGGATATTCTGGAAATTCTGAGAGAAAGAGAAACTCCTCGTAGGGAGAATCAGAAACTGAGCTCAACTGTTAGTCAGAATCAGAAATCTGAGGACCAAACCATAAATCCATCCGTGCATCTTCCTGTCCAGATTCAGAATCATGAATCTCTTCAGGAAAAGAGATATCCCTCTTTCTCTTCCCAGAAACTACTATACAATAAAGATAAATAGCTTAAATTGAACCCCAAGCCAGTCCCAGTAAACTACTCAATTTCAAAGAAATTTAAGGACGAGGAGAAAGAGTAGATACATGCTTGGTTTTCTGTTTCTTTTTGACAGCAAAAATGGGCCAACCATGTTAATAATGGCAGCTGCTGCCTCTCCAGAGATGGGCTCAGCATTCTGACACAACAGGGAAAGCTTCCCTCCTTACTCTCCCTGCACTGTCAAAACTGGCTTTCCCTTGCCCACAATGGGAACACCAACAGCCACAGAAGACATGGCTAACCCTCGGTCCACTGGTGCTACACCAGAGGGATCTGGGTAAAAGGTGAGTGGTCTGAGGTACAACAAATGGCCACAGCAATGGATAGAAAAAAAAAAAATGTTTTCTTTAAAATACATTACAGTCTCAAGACAGCCAGTTAAAACACACCACTCCAAGCTTTAAAATAACTTTCCTGAACAGGAAAAGTAATAAAACATCAGCAAATATAAAAATATGAAAGTTTTTTTTTTCCCGAAGTGAATTTATCTGTCCAGCAAGCTGAAAATCATACCTCTTTCCTGGGGAAGAGAAGCAACAAATGCTGGTAAAACTACAAGTCCACAAAGGTTACTTTTTGACAGTGAAAACACAGTAAAAAGCACTTTTAAACAGTATGGCCAGCCCACAATGGAAAAATGCACACAATTTCGCTGCAGAAGATATGTTATCAATTTGTTTACACTACTTTTAAGCTGACAGAAAAAAAATGAGTGCTCTGTTAAAAAGTACATTACAGTCTCAAGACAGTCAGTTAAAACACAACACTCCAAGCTTTAAAATTAGTTTCCTGAAGATGAAAGTAACAAAACATCAATTGATATAAGAACATGGAAGGTTTTTTTTCTACAGGGAGCCTGTCTGGCCAGAAAAGGAAAGTACAAGCCGACCATCGATCCTCTAAAGTCACAGAGGAGCATGCTCTTTGGTGTCAGGAAAGTTCTGGAGGGCTTCACACCTATACTTGTCTGTCCCTCTGTTATAGCCATGGCAAAATATAACCTATATAGCTAAGGATACTGCAGCAGTGATCAATATGAGGAGCATCTCCTCTTTGCAAGAGTAATCAATTTTATAGAGGTCTGCTTTTAAAATGCCATATATATATATATATATATATATATATATATATATATATATATATATATATATATGTGTGTGTGTGTGTGTGTGTGTGTGCGCGTGCGCGTGTATGTATAATAAGTTAAGTTTATTTACTTTAGATGCCCGTTTTTTGTGTATGTGTGTATACACGTGTGTATGGTACACGTGTGCACATTTGTGTGCACCACCATGTGTGCATGTGCATGTATTTGAAAACATTCTTCTACTTAATCATCTAAGCCATCTGAGATGCTCTTTAATGGCTGTCAGCTTTGTTTACCAAATAAAACCTAATCATTTAACCACTTTTTCTTTTTCATTAATTGTGAACAGAAGGGAATATTAAGCAATGATACAAACATTTATACAAACAGGCTTACCAAATAAAGCCTAATCATTTTAACTAGTTTTGCTTTTTCATTAATTGTAAACAGAAGGGAATATTAAGCACTGATACAGTTACTGCTGTAGCTCAGAATAATTCAGACCTGCAAGTTCACTTGCAGAAAATTATCCTGATATTTTCTGCAGAAAGACATTTTAGATACCAGCTGCTCTAATATCCCTGGAGGCAGTGGAAGCCTTCAGTAATGATAGCTGGAATTTCTAATTTTAGTAACTGTAAGTTGTTTCTGAGAATACGTTGTTCAATAATGCATCTGTTGTGCTTACAACCTGCAGTATAAATAACATTTAACACATGGTTGTTGAAAGTTAAGGGTAGCCTTCTGTGGGAAGCACCAACATATTTTTTATTCATTTTCTTTATTTATCATAAAAAAGTCTATACGATTTTGCCAAATATAAATTGAACACAGCTTAAAATGCTTTTTTAAATAATTATCTGTAATGAAATTAAACTAAATACATCAAGCTATGTGTAAATATACTGTACATTTGCAGCTAAATCAATGCAGACGTTTGTAAGACAATGGTGGTTACTAGACAAATCAAATCTAATTTTACTCTGGATTGACTATATAGTCTATATTTGATATGTGTGTGTTTGTGTGTGTGTGTGTGTGTGTGTGTGTGTGTGTGTGTGTGTGTGTGTGTGTGTGTGTGTGTGTGTGAGTATGTGAGGGAAGTACTGTTTGTATTTCCTTTCTGTGCTTTAGAAGGCTTATTATTATTATCTAAGAACTATATGCAAAAAAAAGTGCAGTAATGAGGAAACCAGTGCTTAGCTGGTTGGTATCACTGTTTAACCTTTACACCATCATAATGTTTCCATACATTAAATAATGAAGTAAGCTTGGTCAGTACCTGTCAATCACTTCATGGGGTGAGATGGTGGTGCTGCGGTAGCATTGTCGCCTCACAGTAAGACGCTGTCCGGTTCGATTCTCAGCTAGAGCGTCTTCTACGTGGAGACATGCGTGGATGGGCATGCCTTCGTTGAAGGTTGTGCATCAGGGCTGGTAACTTGGCACGTAAAAATCAACTACCAATTATTAGCAGACCGGAGTTCTGCTGTGGCGACCCCTAACCGGGAAAAGCCGAAAGACACAACAACTAACTTCAAGGCCCAGAGCATTGAATGCTCATTGATTTACATGCAACAATCTGACTTGATCATTTTTCTCAGCAATAATCTAACCTAGCTGTGTGGCATGCATAGCAAAAGTCCTGAAAAAAGAAATGATTATTTAGTCAATAAAACAAATGTACTATGAAGATTATTTTACCTTTTTGTACAACAGATATAGTATATTTAGCTCCATTTACTGGGATTATTTTGAATATGCAGCCATTTTTGTCTAGTGTGCCTAAGTATTCCATTTTAGGTTATTTTGATAAACTGTTATGATGATAATTAATACTTTTTGCTTGCTGCTGCTGTTGTACTGTAAGTGTAATCATCAACTAGCAGAAAGCTATGTATACAAACAACCTGAAGCCACAACAAAAGCTATACTTACATGTCAACTGTGAAGGGCAAACATGAAGATTTTACTAGGCATATGGCCATTGCACAGTACTTCAGTTTGTTGACTATGCTTTAAAGGTTCTTGAGATTATATCTTAATCTTAAAAAAAAAAAAAAAAAAAAAAAAAAAAGAAAAAACGCTATTGTCTGTGATGTGAAGTGTCCCTAGATGAAGATCACTTTTTTACTTAGCATGTTAAACACTAACATTGATACTGTCATTTGAACAGCTTTCTCGGATTGAAAGTCAAGACTTAAAATCCACATAAGAGGAAGTTAATATCGCTGGTATTTAATAATTCATGCTTTGCTGAATGGAAGACATGGTTTGCCTCACTAGGAATCAAACCTAGGTTACCAAAATATCACTGTGACACTTTAACATATGGGCTCATACTAAGACTAATTTAAAACTGAGGCAAGCATAGCAGTAGGGGATAACAGAATAGTTTGTTTGCAGTGACGAACTACAAATTTAAAGACTCACACCAAACTATGTATTTTTCATTGCAGTGCTATAAATAATGAGAGCATAACAAATTAATGTGAAAGGGTCTATAATCTGTGAAGCAGAAAATGGGATATTTACAGACATACCTCCTCAGATCATATCCTTACAACAAAAAATGTTTATATCTATATAGTGCAGGATTATGGCAAATACCTTTATGTCCTGGGTTTTCATAAAGATTCGTCTACCTCCCTTTTGTAAAACTAGGACGTTAACATACATGTGGATATTTGTATGTGTGTGTGTGTGTGTGTGTGTGTGTGTGTGTGTGTGTGTGTGTGTGTGTGTGTGTGTGTGTGTGTGTGTGTGTGTGTGTGAGTCTGTGCTTATGTAAGTGGGGTTGGGGTTAACAGAGTTGCTAGAGAGTAGCAGCAGTAAACCTGCTGAACTCCATCACTGCTCTCAGTATCTTTTTCCATCTAATTCAGGCTTCTTTGCAGTTTCTTGTACTATCAGTTAACAAAGACATGCTGAGTCCACTACCATTTTTTTTTTTTTTTGTTTTATTTCATGGGCTGCAGAATGCCGTTTCTGTATTGTAGCTAGCCAGATATCCCCGGTTATCATTGCTTTGGTTTGCTTATCTAGCTCATTTCTGGGCTTGCCACTTTAATTGAATTTCATTTGCACTTTTACAGCTGAGGTAGCTGGACTGGTCTATTTAATTTAATTTTTGTAATTTTACTCACATGAATTTATTAAGATGTGCTGACTACCTTTTTGTTTAATATGGTCTGACTATGCAGTCATGTCTTTTCTAGTCAATTATTATACTGGCAGCTGAACCTGAGTGTGGGATTCTGCATTTTAATGTTTTATCTCTAGAGACTAGTAATCATGTTGAGAAGAATTGCTCTGCATCCTTAAAAATAAGCTGCTATCAGCTGCAAAATCTGCTATCTGTATCTTTTGGTAGACATGATTTGTTCTCATGTATTGTTTTCATTTTACATCCCTTTAATGTTTGCTCAGTTACTTCTTTACATTTTGCTTACCTATTTCACCATACCATGTTATAGACCCCTTTTACATTGTATGTGTTTCTTAACAAAGTAATTCATCATTTTACTTATTCACATGTTTTTTTCTGTTTTTATTCATACAATTTATGACATATCTATCAAGATTCACCACTTTGCTGTTTTAGCAAAGTATCTGGATATGCGCGTTTCATGTGTCACATTATATTTGATTCTTTTGCTCCCAAAACAAGATTATAGATCTGTGCATTAACTTGCACTACATGCATCCCATCTTATTTCTTAAATTGGCCCTGTTGCGTCCCCTCTAGCTGTGTGTATAGCTAGGAAGCTAGGACACAGTTTGCAATCCCTAAAGTGGGAAACATTTAAAAGTTAAATATTGAAGAAACTGAACGCAACTGTATTCCCTACATGGCGCGGTTTCCAGATATCAGCCCAACTGTACTGCATCCAAGAAAAGTTTGCAGGCCCTAAAGTGTACCCAGAAATATGTACAAGTTAAATATTAAAGAAATTGAATGCAACTGTATTCCCTACAAGGTGTGGCTTTCAAATATCAGCCCAACCATACGGGTCTGTATCACGAAAATGAACTTCCAAAATGTCGAACACCATGAGTTTGAACTTGGAAGATCAAATTCGGATAACATTGAAACTTCAAAACAGCAAATTTTTTTCCCAGGGAAAAGATTTACTGTTCCGAAAAACACACACATAATACAATCACACCAAACACCTTCAAAACCTACACTAAACCTAACATACACCACTATCTATCCACTATCCTTAACTCACCCCTAACCCTAAAGTCCGTCACTACCGCACACTTACCTGACCCATGCCCTAACCCTAAAGTCCGTCACTACCGCGCACTTACATGACTGTGCCCTAACCCTAAAGTCCATCACTATTGCACACTTACCTGACTCATGCCCTAACCCTAAAGTCCATCACTATCACACACTTACCTGACCCATGCCCTAACCTTAAAGTCTGTCACTATCGCACACTTACCTGACCGGCGCCCTAACCCTAAAGTCTGTCACTATCACACACTTACCTGACCCGCACCCTAACCCTAAAGTCCATCACTACCCATTCGTACACTTACCTTGACCCGATCCAAAAATGCCAAAGCCGCAGAAATGGCCAACCAAATTCTTTCCCTGGGAAAGAATTCGGGTTTCCATGGCTTCGGCATTCTCAACTTTCGAACTACCAAGTTCGGCCTTCTGGTATTCGGCATTCTTAACATTTGATTTTGTGATAGGAATCCCGACCATACTGCACCCAAGAAAAGCTGATTACTCATTGCTATTTTCAACTGAAAGGCTTCAGAGCATTACAGGCAGAACAGTAGCTGTACATAGTAGGGGTTTTCTAGTTTTATTGTGCTGGATTGCCTATGAAAAAGTAGACAAAAGAGGTTTTTAACTTCTAAAATACTCACTAGACCTGACTGTACTCACCTACTCATAGCTCGCATGCAGTTAGAGGACCCCTCCCCCATAGGACTAAGTGCTCCTGAAACCTTTCTGCAGCTACCTTTAATGACTGGCTACACACTTATTTCTCTCCCCCTTGATGACTATAATTTGGCAAGCATTCTAGGAAATTAAGCTTGGTAAATTAACACATTTTGATAGTAGTTAAACACTGTAACTTTTAGCTTTATCCTAATTGCTCACTCTGGAACAGCTTTATTTGAATTTCTCTGTTACTGGTGTAGAAGATATAGACATACCTCTAACATCTTTATAGATTAGTTTTCTAGCCTGCACACCTCTATCATGGGTCAGACCGCTCCATTCTGCCCTCGTGGTCATTCTGCTTCCCTACCCTACCCCCAGGTCCCAACCACCCCACCTACTTCTACTTTTATACTTTAAGAAGTCCACCCATTGTTTTAGAAGATCAATCAGGCTACCCCCTAATTAACCCCTTTTTCCATTCAGCTTCCAACACCTTCCCTTAAAGTACTATATCCTTATTAACAGTAAATCTAGCGAAACAACTTTTACTTCTACTTTTTAAGACCACACATTCCCGTTGTAACACCAATAATCCCTCTCAAATGTATCCTTACATCTAACAATGCTTCTATTATCCTGTCTAACCACTCTGTTAATATTCCTCACCCATACAACAACACTATCATCTCAAACTCCTGTACATTATTCCTTATCAGATACCTCCACCACCTCTCATCCATTTCAACACTGCAATTTTTCTAACATCTCCCCACAGTTATTTCACTATACTCTTCCCTATTTCTCAGCTCTTAAACTCCTCACAACTACTCATAGCAAATCTTACCTTATACCTCTTTCTTCCACCTCTTCAAAAATACAGCATGCTATATTTCTGTCTAGTCTCCATACTGCTGCAGGTGGAGACATCCATCCTAACCCAGGTCCTTCTACTAACCTAAACACCAGAGCATGTCCTAAAAAAATAAATATAATTACTCTTAACCTCAGAAGCCTATGCAATAAAATATCCCCATTGCATGCCTGGATAGACCAGAACAAACAAGATATCCTAGCATCAACCAAAACCTGGCTAAATTATAACATAAAAGACTCTGAAGTGACACCTCCCAACTTTGGCATAGGTGGATTGGACAGAATCCCAAAGAAAGGAGGAGGGGGTAGCCCTAACTTATCCTGATAATCTTAATATAATACATTATACTAACAAGATACATACATTTTCTAATGCTGAAATGTTCATATCCTTCCTAAATCTTAATAGGACCAAGCTTATCTGCATCATAGTAGTATATATTCCCCATCAGGACAAAATATACCTGTTCTTGAAGACATAATATCCTGGACCTCATAAACAATCATCTTAGGAGATATTAACATAGACTGGCAATTTATCTCATTAGAATTACCAAAAAATAGTATCAACCTCTATGTTTTTTCTCAAATTATCAACTGTCCTACTCAGTACAATAAAAACTTTGCACAACAATCTACTCTAGACTGGATTCTGGTATCACATCCTACCAACTTTACCTCTACAGGTGCACATTTCAATTCCCTTAGTAACCATCTTCCTACATTTGCCATTGCAGCCAATACTCACCAACCCAAAAAACACACTGAAATCTGTCTGTAACCTAACTAATTTCATTCAAGACAAATTCAATGAACTACTTAAGAAAATAAATTGGACACCACTAAAGCTTCTCCCTCTAGACGAAGAAGTGATCTAGTTCAATGCCACTTTTCTACATATACTTGATACGCTGGCCCAAGTATCTACTACAAGAATTAAAAAGAATCCTGCTCCTTGGTTAACCAATGGATGAAAAAATCTAATGAAAGAAAGGAACATAGCCTAGGTTGTCTGGAAGCAAACTAAAAGTGAGGAAAATCTTATACTTTTCAGACAACTCCACAACCAAGTAAAAAAAAGCAAGTGAACAGTGATAAACAATTATACTACACTCACCTCCAGCATGAGCTCAAAACCAACCCCCAAAAATTCTGGTCTTCTATCTCAACCTTGCTTAGCCCTGGGATAGTAAAAGAACATTGCCCCACTCCAGATGCCTCTCCTTCCCAAGTAGCTAAAGACTTCAACAATCATGTTATATAATCTATAGCTGACCTAATCTCAAAAACACCAATGCCAGTCTCTCTTCCTCTACTGTCATACCCCCATTAGTGTTTCTACATCTGGCTCTGACCCTCTACACCATAACAGACAAAAACCCCAGACAGATAACTTGACCACTTTCTCATTTCAGTTCATACCTACAACTGTCATAAAAAACACTATTGAAAAAACTTAAAGCCTCCTCTACCTCTGCAGATAGCCTCCCACTGCAATACCTTAAATTAGCTGCTGACTCCATTGCATACCCCATCAGTATCCTAATCAATAGATCCATATCAGAATCACTATTTCCCAGCATCTGGAAAATGTCTTATATTATTCCCATGCACAAAGTGGGAAATTCTACAGAGCTCACCAATTTCAGTCCCATATCCATTCTATCTCCCATTTCCAAAATACTAGAAAGATTATTCACCAACAACTAATGCAATTCTTTTGGCTTTTCCCAGTTAAGGGTCACCAAAGTGGAACTCTGGTCCGCTAATTATTGGCAGTGGATTTTTACGGCGCTGAGTTGCCAGCCTGATGCCCAACCCTCAAAGAAGGCACACCCATTCATGCACGCACCTACCTGCATGTCTTTAATGTCACTCAACTACAGGGAGAACGTGCAGACTCCAACAACTAATGCAGTACCTATTGCAAAATAACCTACTTATACATACTCAGCATGATTTCCCTCCAGACTACAGCATATCTACAGCTCTACTATCCTTTACTGACTTTGTAAAATGGGCTAGAGATGCAGGTAGCTATGTATCTGCTATATTTCTTGACCTCTCAAAAACATTCAACACTGTCGCCTCTTATTCCCGGATAGGCTTTTCAACTTAGGTTTTACCCAACCCATCCTACAGTTGTTCCACAGCTACCTATATGATTGAAAACAAGTGGTAAAATGATTAAATGAAATCTCTCCCTTTCTTCATAACCCCACTGGAGTCCCACAAGGTTTCATCCTTGGCCCTTTGCTCTTTAATATATTTATAAACAACTTATATGCTTCCTCATCCGCTGGAACACTCAAGCAATATGCAGATGACTTGACTATTATCTGTGCTTGTCCTATACTTCCTCAACTGCTCTGCAACACACAACAATCATTTACTGCAGTTGAAATCTGGCATACTAACTCTCAGCTATTCCTTAACCCCCCCCCCAAAAAAACTACTAATCTTCCAGCCAATAAAATCACCCTAGTGACATAGATCAATTCAAAATACATTGGCAGATAATACTGTTATTGAAATAGTCCACCACACTAAATTGCTAGGGTCATTATCAACAATCAACTGAAATTTGATCTCCATATCTAACAAAATATTAATAAAACTCACCAGAAGCTAGGGATTATCTGTAGAAATGAACATGCTGTAAACACTTCAACTAAAGTCATTCTTGCTAAAACTTTCCTTCTCCCCTCTCTACTATCTGCTGCCACTATACTTTCTAACTGACAGACCTCTATTAGATCCAAAATGGAACAGTATTCGAACAAAGTAGCAAAGTTTGCCACTAACTCCAAAACCTACACACCCCATTGTACACCATCACATATGCTTAATTGGCTAGAACTCCCTAACCACCTCCATATGTCCAGCTCTTAACTATACACAACATAATCTACAATCCCTTAGCCTACCCAGCCCTAAGCAACATAATCAAACCTTACAAACCTAACAGAGCCCTAAGGTCCAAAGACAAAATATTCCTTACTGTCTCCAAACCCTCTAAAATACAGGGGCAGAGCCTATACACTTACTCTGTTACAAAAGTTTGGAACTCACTCACCCTATGTCCCAGAACAAGTCCCAGCCTAGGAGCCTTCAAAACTTCTCTAAAGCAACATCTAAATAATTCATTGCTGTGTTCATGCTCTGCTCCTGGCTAATGTCACTTCTGCTTTTCCTTTCTGTCTTCACTCTGCTATCTGACGTTCTCACCTGATCTTATGTAATACTAACAAACACTGCTCAATAGGACAGATCTGTTTCTGCTATCCCCATTTCCTATACTCCTGGGGCCCCTTTCTCTTCCAACAATGCTTTTCTCTATTCTAAAATAATATGGAAGCTGCCCATTATCACCACTGTTTAATTAAAAAAGAAAAGAAAATGATCTGGGAAAGATCTACTGACAAATGAAGAAATGTACTGTATTCATGCTATGTCTATGAAAAAACACACGTATTATAATGTGTATATGTTAGATGCCTCCTGTTTTAATTAAATTGCTGAGCGTTCTGTTCACTCTGCTAAGAAACTATGATATGTTGGCAATATGTTGATATATTATGTCTGTAATTGGAGCTTTTCTCCCCAGGCCTCCACTGAAAATGGGTTGTTCTTGACACAGTCGGACTATCCCAGTCAACAAATGTCAAATAAATAAATAAATACATTTTAAGTGATGAATAATTTGAAATAAATATCTGTTGCAGTTCCACAAATCTAACCTTTTGAGAATCACTATCATTAAGTAAATCACTAAAATGCTGTGGTCCTAATCACTGGACAAACATGCTTTATCATCACGTCCAGTGATAAGTAAGTCTAATTCATCGGACAGCTGTCACTCGTAGTCCTGCTCTTTTTTTTTTTCAAACACATATAAGGGAAGATGGGGAAGGAGAAAGAGTAGTAAAAGAAGGATTGATTGTTAGAGAAGAGAAGGGTATCTGCAATAACAATAAAAAGACAGACAATACAGACAGGGATGGATAGTCACACTAGGTTGGGTTCACAAATAAAAGCTGAGAAAGACAGAGGATATACACACAGATGATGGGGTGTGGGAGGAACTTGGGACCACCATCACTCAGACCATAGTCCTAGTCCAGAATGCACCAGAAGAAGTCTTTTCCAAAGTGTTCTGAGAGAGGAGAACATGATGGTGTGGGTGTTGTGGCTTCCTGTGGCTTGGTGGTTGGAGCTGACTAGGTCATTGAGTCTTGCACCAACTGAAGGAAGCTGTAGTAAGGGCTTAACCCCTCTACTCCATTCCACTGCAGTGTCCACTAGGTCTTGAAGCTCAGAGTGCCTTGCTAGTTTTTTCTTCTTTGGGCTGCTTGAAGGAGGCATCATCATTCCCACTCTTTGAAGCATACCTGTGAAGAACATAGAACATGGGATGATGACCTCTTTCTCACTTGGGTCAATTGCAGTGGAGGTACTGTGGCTAAACTGGATTTGCATAAGGAGACAAAAAAATAAAAAAAACAAGGCGACAACCCCCTCCACACACATATTCATAAGTGATGGAATGCAACAGCTTTTATTTTTTAATACTAAATGAGATCTGTACTATTTTTGAATAATGCAAGCAATACAATACAAGTAATACAAATTATCACTCTAAAATAGGAATGTAGACAATATGGTATTATATGTATAGGCAAATGTCATCTTATTGTGGCAGTGCAGGATTTTCATATTTTTCTTAAATACTGCACTGCACTACTCATCAGTGCAGCGATACTGTACTATATTTTGCATACTGTCTTACAAATTTTATAAATTATTTTCTTTATTATAAATCATTTGCAAGAGGAGGCAGTTCATTCCAATATCATCATGAGGAGAAAATTAAGTTAATAGAGTTCCTTATATTTTGTGTTTATAGTCAACACTATCAAATACAGTTTTCTATATGAATTTCTTTTGTATGCCCCTATAAATGGAAATTTACAGGTCCCTGGTATAATTCTGAGACTCATTAGTGCAAGCATCAGAATTATTAAAAAGAAAAATCTAAAAATACAGGAAAAGAGCAAATGCCAAACATTGTTCATCTTCTTTAAAATTCTTTGGAAGGGAGGCAAGCATACCTCTCAACTGTACATATTTTCATAGAATGTCCAGATTTTTGCCTTATATTTTTGATGTGTTCCTCCTAACATCTGTTTCTTTCTGGCAAATAGTTGAGGATTGAAGTCATTAAATAATAACAAACATTTGAGTTTAAAACTCCACATCCTTCAGAAAATTCACGCTAATGCAAAACCTATTATTCTATCAACTTTCTCAGTTTGTAAGAGGAATATTCAAAATATGTCCATATTTGTTCCCCCATCATTTTAGTCTTTGTCCATTTTTTTTGCTCTAAGGTGTGTGTGTGTGTGTGTGTGTGTGTGTGTGTGTGTGTGTGTGTGTGTGTGTGTGTGTGTGTGCATATAGACAAACAACATAACCTAGCTGAGAACGTGTAGTTTTCTTGCCTTAAGGGTAGTGTACACTTCACTTAAAGAAGAACAAACCAAAAATAGAAAAAGGTAAAATGAGAGGAATTATATTGTCATACAAATTACAAATATAGGCTGCTATCATAATATATATATATATATATATATATATATATATATATATATATATATATATATATATATATATATATATATATATATATGCAGCTAGATATATATGACATATATTAAAAATAAAAAAGCAGGATTGTCACTGGCATTGCTTGTTCACATCATTGTTTATTAAGTAAAAAAGAGCTGAGTGCTTTCTTCCTTGTTAGAGCCGCACACACACACACACACACACACACACACACATATATATATATATATATATATATATATATATATATATATATATACCTAGAGAGAGAGAGAGAGAGACTCTTTGACTTGGTGAGTGGAAACTTGTGGCTTATACGTGAGTGTACTAACAACTGTATATCTGATCAAGTTTGTCCCCATCCACATATATGCCGTACATTGTCTGACTGTGGTAGTCAAACAAATAACCCTATAACCTCAACAAAAGTGCAAATATAGATGTGAAGATATGTATGTGACTTTCCTATCCTCACATCCACCCATCCAGCAAAATACATGAACTACAGCTATGAGTTTTTTGAAACCTTAAAAAAATAGTAAATCCACTACAGGTGAA
The DNA here is from genome assembly GCF_019279795.1 of Protopterus annectens. Taxonomy (NCBI): domain Eukaryota; kingdom Metazoa; phylum Chordata; order Ceratodontiformes; family Protopteridae; genus Protopterus; species Protopterus annectens. The sequence continues at coordinate 587,937,952 of NC_056732.1, forward strand.
TAGAATGATTACAGACATATCACAATGTCTGCAAATGATACTAACAAAGACACCATGTGCTTCTGTGGATTATGGTCTGGGAACTGTTGACATACTTATCGTTCAAGATTGCTGCTGATTTGGCAACATCACAGTTTGTCCATTTCAGCATTATCAATAAACAATCAATTGCTCATAGTATATGAGTGTTTTTTTATTGGTAATGTTGCTCTCTTATTTCAGCCAGTCATCTCTATCTGAATGTGTCTTTGCATAAAATGAACAAAGTTGCCAAAGCAACAACATTCTTGACCAGTAAGTAGTTCAATAGTTCACTGACCCTCCCTCCCCCAAAAGTACAGGTGCTGCTGTTAGTACCCACTGCAGAATTTGTGAACTGCTGGGAAATTCACAGTACACTATCAGTGCATGCAATCTTTTATGAAATTATTGGAATGTTCCCCTCTAATATTGTACATACATTTATCCTTAATTATATAATTGCTGACTGCTTACTTGATGAAATATTCAAAACTAAAAAGGACAGACTTCCTCTTCCTTTCCTATACAACTTTACAGACCTGCACTCCAGTCACACACTTTCCAATGCCTCTCTTTAGACAGTATAGATATATATATATATATATATATATATATATATATATATATATATATATATATATATATATATATATATATATATATCAAATACTTTGAACACAAAGGAAATGGGGAACCATAACCATTCTGCTCCAATTCACTTAGGGCTGGGTTAAATTACTAATTTAAGAAACTAGTATTTTTAGGGAAATCATGTCACAGCACCAGGGAGCAATGCATAAGAGTGAGAATTTCACTGCTGAGGAAAACAATATTCACACTGATGCACTTGAGACATATGGAAAATATATTTTTGGAAAAGGGGGTCCATGGCATGTAAAGTGCACTAAGATTTGGAATCATGTACTCACTAACATAAATACAGTAGGATGGAAGGAATCTTCCCTTAGAAAAATGTGTAAATACAACTAACGAGGTGGTGCCCTATGCCAGAAGTAAGGCAAGGCAGAATGCCATTGCACTTAGTACCACAGGTGGTAGGTCTTCTAGTGTCCAAAGTTAAATACCTGCTGAGGAGTACCTGATAATCATATCCAGAACAAAAGAAATAAAAAAAAAATTATCATGGTGACATAAAATATGTTTAAAAAGTACATTATATTCCTTCTGCTTCTTAATGTTATAAATATGCTCATAAATCATGTCCTCTCCATTTCCCAAAATTAATCGAGTGACATACTTGACATAGGTTACCCTTCTCAGAATGTAATTAAAATTAATCTAATTAAAATTATTCTATGATTAGAAAAGATACCAGGGTGGTCCGTGTAAGACCATCTTGAATTGCAGGAACTTAATTAGTGCTGTTAGTGACCCTGGATTAAATGCTAATCTTTCAATATCAAGTGTTTTAAAGTTGAAACACTATAATCAGTAATTTGTGATGAGAGTTTAATTATATTTTTTGAATTATTCTTTAATTTGTCTTCTTAGAATATATATATATATATATATATATATATATATATATATATATATATATATATATATGTGGTTATGTCCTTTATGAATTGCATTTGGTTATATACCAAGTCCCATGTAATATTAAAAAAATATATCTGTTTTTATTTGGCTCTGTATTTCAATGTTTGATTACAAATAAATATGTAATATTTGTTTAATATATTACCTTTTTAATGTTTCCTTGGAAAATTGTAGTTATTTCATTCATGGAGGTTGGTCATGTGACTATTAAGAATGAATTTTAATTGTGTTGTATTTTCTCCATGTTTTATGTTTTGAAGAAGTCCTATCTATTATTGAATGAAAGCACTAAACATTTTTGTTAAAGCATTTGGTGGATTCCTGCAGGCATTTTCATCTTTTTCTTGGTGCTTTTCCATGGTGCTGTGGTTCGTATGGTGTTTTCTGGTTTATTAGACCATCCAGCTGCTTTGCCACCATGTCATCTACAGCACTTGTGGAATCCCGCTTTGCTTCCCAACCCCTGGATTGGGGTTTTATCACATCTTCTATAGGCAACCTTACTTGATTGGTAGAGCAACTCTCCCAACAAGTTGCAGAGATTGTGCCGAAGAGTGGATTTGGAAAAAAAGTTTTGGCATGACTTGACCATCAACTGCTATGTCAGGTAGAGACATAAGCAGTAATACTTTTATTACCCCCTGTGGTAGTAATGAAGTAAATGCACACACTGGTTTGTCTATATCTATTAATCAACAGTGATAGGATTATGGAGATAGAGAATGTGTTTCTCTTAATGACTGGTTTAAAAGGGACTTTAAGTTCCTGATTTACATTAATGGCTTATTTGATTAGTGGCTTGATTTGTTTGAAAAAAGCTTCAGTTTGAGAATATTTATTTTCTGAAATGCATTAAAGCAAAGTGGGTCTCTAAGGGACTCTGATCCTGGGAGTTTCCTGCTGCACTATGCGATGGTTTTAAGCTTCATTAGCAGCTGCTTACTTTTTTGAGATACATGGGTGTGAGCTTATGGAACTACTTATGAAATTTGATAAGAAGGAAATAGACAGGTTGGTGAAGGAACTTCATATTTTGGACAATAACATACATAAACAATTATTGTTTGATGTACATCAAAACAAATATAATTGTACTTGCAGTAAAGTTGATAATCCCTGTAAAGAAATTCGAATACGAGGTTGGCATAATGGTTAAGGTGTTTATCTTACAGACACAAGGTGCACGGTTTGATTTTCACATGAGGCAACTGGTTATGCTTAAAATGGCCCACAAGAGCAGCTAGTCTAGTGCTTATCTATGAAACATTGGAATATATTGGATTATAGTGCAGGAAAAGCATATTCTGCTTCTTATAATGAGTCTAACATTGATTTCCCTTTAGATTACCCCCTTTGAGGCACTCAGAGAGAATTATGAACCAGAGACGGATCTCAGAACAGGGACAGAGCAATTGGACTTGGTCATAGTACCAACCCACACCCAGTCGGGGTGTGGCTGGGGATAGAAGAACAGGAGGTAATGGTTCTAGTTATTATATCTAAATATCATAATGATTATAAAATTTGCAATTATAGTGGAGAAGATATAAACATCATACATGCAGATTTATTTGAAAAGGGTTTAAATTGTAGACCGCGTAGGAGGTCAGTTATCCCAGATATCTTTATTTAAAAGAAAATTTAACTTGGTACTTTATTTTCATAAAACACAAAACAGTTCTGTTAATGCTAGGACCCTATACTGGGTCAGTACCTTTAAGCCTCCATTAAATCCAGTGATACAGTTGTTTGAAAAATATGTGAACATGATATTAGGACCATTCTTAAGAAAAATATTTTAAAGCTTAGATTTAATTTAAATCAAAAGGAAAGGAATTTGTTACAACAGGGCAGGAATAACACACACACACAGTTATAAAACAGATAAGGGGGGAAGATGTGTGGTTCTGAATTAAACTGATTATATAAGCAAAATGGACAAGTTACTTACAGAAGATACTTATGATGATGTATCAATAAAGCGTATGCAGGGATTGATAGGTCTATTTATGACATAGAAATGCAAGGGCAAATATATCAATATGTATTTGGTATTTTGAAAAAAATGAAAATCCAATAATCCTGGCCATTTTTGACATCCCCAAGATACATAAGGATTTAAAGGATCAATCCCTTACATCCTATTGTGGATGCTAGTAAGTCAAAGACCCAAGCCCTTGCAAAGTTCATTGATTATGAGTTGAAACAGATTTTTGACATGCCTGAATATCTTTTAAAGGATTCTTGGGCCTTTTTGACCAAAATTAAACCCAATCTATTTTCTATAAGTATAATTTTTCTTACTATAAATGTAAAAGATCATTATTCTGTTATCCCACTTGATGTGAGTTTGGTATGATATCATGATTATTTAATGGAAATTACTAATTTGTATGTTCTTGAAATTAAGAACAAAAATGTTGTAACTTGGATAAAATAAAAAGAGATTTAATAATCAGTTAAGTGTTTTAATTCCCTTCAAATTATGGCATCTCATCAGAAATACTTTCAACTACTTTATATAACAAAATAAATCAACATTCAGTTATTCAATTAGTTCATCCATTCATGAAACAGAACACTCAATAACATCAAAAATGAACACTTAAATGTAAATTCTTAAAAAATTCTTACTACCAATATTATTTAAAAAATCTTTTTAAAAGTTGTCTATAGAATAATAATAATAATAATAATAATAATAATATAACATACGGAATCATGAAGCATAGCAAACAATGTATACCCTAAATTGTTAAACTCTGTGCCTTCTCATTTGTAATAAACTGGATATACAAACTTTGTCCAATTACTCTGTCCCTGTTCAGAAGTCCATCTCTAGTTCATAATTCTCTCAGAGTGCCTCAAAGGGGGGTAATCTAAAAGGAAATCAGTGTTAAACTTGGTGCTATAGTAGCATCCAGTAACAATTGCCAATGCAATTCTTTTGAGTCCAATAACACCTTCCATCTACCATCCCTAATGGATGGACTAACCTTTTCCAATATAAAAAATATAAACAAATTAAAGTTAGAATATCTAATACAATGTTTGTACAGTGCATTGGTTTTGAACTTCATAAACATGTTGATAAACTCTTTGCCTATTGGAATTTTGAGTTTTCCCTGCATAAAAAGCTAGACATGACAAAAGTAAAACACAGCATACCACGTACCTGGTGTAGAAACTGAATTTTCCCTCACCCTTGGGTGCAATAGCCCTCTGGTAATCAAAACAGTAATACAAGGACCACCCACTATAAACCTACACTGAATACAACTTCCACATTTCTTTATAACTTGTACAATACGCCCTGAGACACCTTCAGGGGCCCTCTCAAGAATTTGCTTTAAGTTCATTCCTCTCTTGTATACAGTTAGTGGCTTATCACTTAAGACCTCTTTCAATCACATAGGTCCAAAAACTGAGTACTTAACAAGAACCCAATAGTCCTACAAAAATCATTGTTGTCATAACCTGCCCAGTTTATTTTCAGTGTATCAGGAAACCTAATCAGGGGGTTTATATGTTGTATGCCTACTAACTATAATCTCATCCTTAAACCTTTCTATTTGTTTAACTGGGTACCCCCTGTCAATGAACAGCTCTGCTAATGTCTGCAGCTCATTCATAAAAACATCATCAGACACCAAATGGGATAATTGTATCATTTGACCTTTGACAATATTGCTTTTGCCAACCAGGGTGTTGGCTCTTAAAATGCAGAAAGATGTTAGAAAAAGTTTTTTTTTTCAAAAGACTGTGGAGTCATATAAATATTTCTTCTTGTTTTTAACTATCAAAATGCCAAGAAAATTAATTTTGGTAAGGCTAAAAAATTGTAAAAAAATTGATGTTCTTGAAAATGAAACACTTAATTGTTTGATGGAATTAGTTTTAGCGAATAACTCTGAGGGTGCTTATTATTATCAGCATACTGGTGTAACTAAGTGTGTTGCCTGTGACAGTTTTTGGATGATATTTGTACTTTATGGAAAGATAGCCAGTACATACTGATTAAATTTATTGAGTGTATTAACAACATAACAGTTTTTTTAAAGTTTACATATCATAGTTCGTATGACAGGTTATGGTTTACTTGATGTACATCTTATTAAAGATTTAAGCAAACAAATGTCTGTATCCAATATTTGCAGGAAACCCACATATTCAAACTCCTTGTTGCATTTCACAAGTTGTCAGACATATTTAAAAAAATGGATTTTAGTGAATGATTAAATGGTTCATTTGGCCCAGTTGATTTTTGATGATAACATTTTTGGTGTTGAAACCAATAAACTTTGTGAAATGTTTCATATGAGAGGGTATCTCCCTGATATGACCCACAAGTTACTTAGACAAGTGTCTATTAAGTGGAAAGAAGAGGGCATATGATCCTATTTTAGGGTCAGGAAGTTTGCATTGTAACACTAATAAGGAAAAGAGTGATGATTATTTAAAAAAAGTAATTATGACCTATAATTAGGATGCAGATTTGAACCATGAAGTTTTGAATAAAGAAACTGGAGTTTATTTATAGTAGGTGGAAACATATAGAAAGAGCTGGGGGAAAAACAGGAGTAGTTTTTAGAAAAGACAGATATTTTAAAAATATTCTAGAATGAGCTGTATATCCTATTAATAACCAGACAAGGAAATCTGGCACTTTCAAATATGGCCAATGTAATCAGTGTAAGTATATACACGAGGGGCCCAGTATCCATGTGGTGAATTTTGGTTTATGGGTTAATAAATATTATTTTAATTGTATTTCAAAAGGAGTGACCTGTGTATCACTATGTCAGATATGTCCCTTGTTTTATATTGGGAAAAAAGAAAGTACATTAAAGGAAAAGATGTATGAGCAGATTTATGACATTAAGAAGCAGATGAACTCGAACGCAATTTTTAAACATATTTTAGGTCTCCTTGATCATTTTCTTAGATTTTTTGCTCTGGACATGATTAGAATAGATCTCAGGGGCAGTCCATGGAAGGAAAAACTTGAATTGCAGCAACTAAAATGACACGTTTTAACTGGTGTGGCTAGTTAACCTGGATTAAATAATAATCTTTTAATATCAAGTGTTTTAAAGTTGAAACATTATAATCTATAACTTGTGATCTATTTATATAGTTTTTAATTGTTTTTCAATTTCTCTTTTTAGAATACATATATTCATGTGTCGCTATGTCCTTTATATGAACTGTATTTGGTAATACACTAAGTCACATGTAATTTTTTTTTAAACTTTATCTGTTGCTCATTTTTGTTCTGTATTTGACCTATTACAAATGATTTTATAATATTTGTTTAAATGTGTTATCTTTTTAAAGTTCCCTTAGGAAAATGGTTGTGGTGATTTCATGTGTGGAGTTTGGTCATGTGACAATTAAGAATGAATTTAAATTGTGTTGTATTTTCTCTCTGTTTTATCCTGTGAAGAAGTCCTATCTATTATTGGATGAAAGTGCTCAACATTTTTATTGAAGCGTTTTGTGGATTCCTGCAGGATGGTTTTTTTTTTCATTGAAACTGTGCATGTACATCTTTTACATACTGTGTTTGTTTTATTAAGGATTAAATGGTTGTCTGTGAATATGAATCAATTACTTCATTGTTTCAGGATGCCCATTTCTACCAAACTGGCTATGGAGACATTTGGAAATTGCATGAGCATGTTGTCCACACCTGTATTTGGGTGGGCTACTATAGGTCATGGACAGGGTTATAAAGAGGTCTCTTTGGGTTGTATCTGGGGTTTGGCACTATATTTGGTCAGATTGTGTTAAGATTTGAAATCAGTGCTGCTTAATGTGCAAACTAGCTGCTCTAAAATTGTCTCTACACAATGACTTTGTTTTAGCCATGCTATGTTACAGGTGTCAGTTCTAAGGGAAATTTTATAGATAAATTTTACTTTCTGGGTATTTGTGTCTGTAAAGGGCACTACTAACCTCTTGATGGAAGAACAATAAGAAGGACTGCATGCAAGTATAGCATTGCAGCAAAACTTAAACTACCTTGACAAGGCGATTTCAAGTATTAGGGACCTTTAGACTGATTCAACACCATAATCAAAAAATAAAGCAAAAGTAAAACGCTATCAGTCTAAACAGTTAACTGTACTGTACAACAATAAAATAAATTTCTTACCTACCAGAGATCGAGCAGGATTAACTCAGGACCCACTCAGAGTGTGGCTAGGGTGACAAGCAGATGGGAGTGTGGGGAAAAAAGAGCAGATGACAATTTGTAGTATTGGAGGTTTACTCAAGTGCAATACTGGTTTGCTGAGTGGGCACTTAGTATTATGAATGCATGGAAAACTTCTTCTTCTGGCTTTTCCTGGTTAAGGGTCACCACAGTGGATCACCTGTCCACTCATGATTGACAGTGGAGTTTTACAGTGTCAAGATGCCAGCATGGCGCCCAACATTCCACAGAAGGCACACACATGCATGCATGCCTAGGGCCAATTTAGAGAGTCCAGTCCACCTACAGCATGTCTTTGGGATGTGGGAGGAAACCAGAGCACCTGGAGGAAACCCACATGACCACAGGGAGGACATGCAGACTCCACACAGAAGGCACCCCAGCCAAGGATCAAACCGGAGAACCTCTTGCTGTGAGGCGGCAATGCTAACCGCTGCACCACCCCCATCGCCCATTATGAATGCATGGAAAACAATGGGTGAAAAGTACTTAAATAGGTTACAGAACAGGCTATAACAATGAAAGAGGGGGAGAAAGGGACTTTGGAAGTCAGATTACTATAAAGGGCGTGAGCCAGAGACTCAGCCTTTTAAAACAACAACAACAAAATGGTAGGTGGTTTGGGGAAAACATTTAAACTGTAGCTCAAGTCCTGTGGTTACAATTTGAGAAACATTTAACTTAATGCCTCAGTGGGGGGGGGACTCAAAGAACAGGAGAAAAACAATAGGAAGTTAAACAGCAAGTCACTGCATTGCAACTTTAATCAAGTAGGTAACCACTATTAAAAGTACTGAAGAACAAATCCTGGAGCAGAATTTACAACACTGCATCTACTGCAAACTCACCATAGATTAAGACACCAGACTACTGGAATATAACTGGAATATAACTTTTAGAATGTGTATACTGCTATAAAAAGTACTGAAGCATGAACCCTGGAGCACAATTCACATCACTGTCAGTTCTGCATACCTACCACAGACTACACCAGATCATGCAGACATTTACCAGTAATACTATAATAAATGACTAAATGAGGCTCAAATCCAACAGAAGATCACAGTCCTGCTACTACTGTGAAAGAAGCCAGAATATTGTCCAGTCTGGGTTCAAAATACAAAACATATAATTCTGTTTATGGAAATTGAAGTGCAGTATAATAAATAAACAATGCTAAAATCTTGCAGTAATACACAATCTTCACACAACTACAAATGAAGCTACAAGATTAAGGTCAAGAGCAAACTAAAAAATGCAAATAAATACATGAAAAAAAAAAAAACAGAGAAGTACAAAAAGGTATCACCATACAGGTCACTACAAGTGTAACTTAAAATATTTCAGCAGAATTTAAATGAAAAACGATTTTCTTTTCTTTTGATAAAAGCTTGCATCTCACACATCTCACAGTCTTGAAAAAAAGACTCAGGGTGGATGTTGCTCTGAGCTAAATATAGCAGACTTGCTTCAGAGGGATCAAATAAAAAAGCTCTAATCCTACGGTTAGAATTTCAGAAACCGTTAGCTTAATGTCGCAGTGGGGGTGGGGCACAGGGCACACACAAATAATAGCAGAAATACCAGTAGAAAGGCAAACAGAAAGCAGTGCAACTTTAATCAGGTATATACAACTATGAATAGCACTGAAGCACAAATCCTGGAACAGAATTCACAATACTGCCACTACTGCAAACCCACCACTGATTAAGGTATCAGAATATAAAAATACAACTTTAAGCAGGTATATGCAGCTATTAAAAGTACAAACCCTGAAGCAGAATTAACCATACTGCAACTGCTACAGACCTACTGCAGATTTAAGCACTAGACCATACAGAAATGTACCGGTAATGCTGTAATAAAAGCCATCTTTTAAGTGTAATTCTACTTATGGAAATAGAAGAGCAGTACAATTTATAAACACTGCTAAAATCTTGCAGTAGTACAGAATAATCACAATACTACAAATTAAGCTACACAAATAATGCCTCAGAACAAAACAAAAAAATGCAAGCAGATAAATGGTCAAATAAATGCAAAAAAGTGTCACCTCACAGGTCACTATAAGTGCAAATACTTAAGCAAATTTTAAATAAAGCTTTACTTCCCTTTTGATGTAAAGCTTGTATCTCACACCTGTCAATGTGAATATTAGCTTTATTTGATTGTTACTGTTGATGTGACATCTCAACCCCATGTGCAAAAATGGGAAAACAAGGAGATGGATGGTTGGATTTACATACATAAAAGTATCTATCTCTCTCTCTCTCTATATATATATATATATATATATATATATATATATATTATATACATATATAATATAGTGCTTTATTATAGAAGAGAAGTAATACTTACTCCAGAAATATAGCCTCCTTGGCTGGACCTCTAGCAACCATTGTGCTAACTGGTCCCCCCTATGCCACTGCAGTTGATTGTACTTATGCCTGTATGGCTGTCTGGACAGGGGATTTTGCATCACTGAAATTATATGACTCCCCAACTCTATCCATATGAAAGTATTGTTCTATGTGCCATCAGCAGCAGTACCCTTCAACTTTTTTAGTATGATTGCTTCAGCAAGTGAAGAAGAATTTTTGTCTCCTTCTCAGACCTGCTTGGGACATGTCCTTGAGACTTCTCAGAGTCCAGATTATCTCTATCACCTGCACTACAGTGAGGAAAGGGTATATTCCCCAATCACCACTGTATCATGATCTTGCTCAGTTAATTTTTGATAGCTGTACTGGCTTTTTTTCATTGTAAAAGTTGCTGCTTCAAGGAGTTTAAGGTAACCTGTATGCATGTATATATATGAAAGGTCTATACATGCATGTATTTATGTAAGTATGTATGTATAATGTGTATGTGTGAATGAAATATATGATCTAAACTGTCTCTGCTTTCATAAAATGTTTCTTCTTTTAACTCATATTTTGGCATGTTCTTTGCAAAGTTTGTGTTTTATTGCAAATCGGTAAAGACTGCACTCAGTAAATAGTGCCAGAAATGTCTGTGTTTCAGACTTAGTAGACTTCAGAAAAGGCATGCTAGTGCAAAACCTGTTATTCAAGTAACCTTGTAAGTATAAGTATAAAAATGCAATATCTGTCCCTGATTTTGGCCCTTTGTTCCCCACCATTTTTTAGATTCCTGTGTGATTCTTGAGCTAAGAGGATAAGAGGCATGTGGAGGGGGAGGGAGTGGTTTTACAGTGGCCTGAACAATGTGAGTGTATGTGGATGTAGATGTAGTGTGTTGCCCACTGTGTTCTAACAGTAGTGAACTAAGAAGATAAATTCCTGTGTGGCGGTTTTTTGATCACAGTACAATCACACAAATGGCTGTGACTGACTGAGGGTCACATCTGTGTGTGTGTGTGTGTGTGTGTGTGTGTGTGTGTGTGTGTGTGTGTGTGTGTGTGTGTATAATATATGCATGGGGGGAGGCAACTGCCCCTGATTTTGCTGTGTCTTTAGTTATTTATTTATTTATGTTTTTTCTTTGTCCTTCAAAATAATGTTTGATTATTTGATAAATCACTAAGAATTACAGCAAGTCAATAAAGCAGGAGATTATATTTTCATATGCCTTAGTGTTCGGAAAATGTATGTTTGTTTTTCTGGTAAATGACAGAATTACCAGAACATCTCTTGCTCTGTTCATTTGTAATTGAATTGTGGCTATACTAAAACTGTCATTGACCTTGGATCTTTGTATCTTCATTATCTTTGGCTTTATCTACGAGTCTTGAGCAAAGAAGTTCACAATTATTGTGTTGAGGAGGACATAGAAGCTCTCAACTGTCTCTGATTTTTAGCTCACATTATGGTCCATTTTCTTCTAAAATTTCTGTTCTGGTAAGTTAGTATTGATTGCAGTTACTTAATGATAGATATTTGAGTTTCAGATTTAATATCCTTCATAAAAAGCCTGATAATGCATAACCTATTATTCTTTTTTAAAACAAAAAACATCTTTACTAAATTTTCATGAATGATATAGGCAAAACATCATTATTAAATTTTCATGTATGATATAGGCAAAACGTTTTTATTACATTTTTATGTGTGATATAGGCAACCTTACATTTATATAAAAGAAAATAAATCATAACAGCAAAATCTCAGTTGCAAACACAAACCATGCCAACACAACTGTAGCTGCAAACATTACACATCACTTTTAATATATCCAGACATTGTCAGTAAGCCATTACATAGCTCATTCAAGTCCTGTCTTCTTTTAAACCTTCTTCCTCTGCATGTATTGATCCCACATTTCCCATTTTTTCCTATGTAATTTGCTCCTACCTTTTCCAAAAATCCTAGTTTGAGTTGTTTTATCTCTGTTACTATCTTTGTTACTTCTAGTAAATTTGGTTTAGACTTTGATTTCCATTTTCTAGTAATTGCCTTTTTGGCAGCCATCATAATTAGACTCAGCAAGGCCTTACTATTTCTAGGCAGTTGCGAGTCTGCATCATAGCTCAAAAAAGATAATTTCCCTAGTTACTCCAATTTGCTCACCCAGCATCTCCGGAAGTGCAGACTGCAGAGAATCCTTAATGTCCACCAACTCATTACACTCCCAGAAAATAATGTTCATAGTTTCTTCTTTCTTCCCCATCACACCTCCAACATTTTCTGTCTACCTGAGGAAAAATTCTTTGGAGCCTGCTTGGAGTATACAAATACCTATGTAAACACCATCAGCTATTATTGTTAGTATAATACAACATTTGTCCTTGATTTTTGTCATTTGTTTCTTATCATTTTTTAGCTTTTTTTCCTTGGTTCTTGAGTTAAGATGCCGAGAGGTAGACGGTTGCAGTGAGAATCAAACGTAACTATATTTTAGCAGTAGTGAGTGTGAGAAAATAATTCCTGTGTGGTAGCTATTCATGTTTTTATGCATTAATATGATTGCAATGAAACATTTGAGTTCAACACTCACAGTTATGCAAGTGACTTTAATTGATGATTGCATGTGTAAGTGTGTGTGTGTGCGTGTGTGCGTGTGTGTGTGTGTGTGTGTGTGTGTGTGTGTGTGTGTGTGTGTGTGTGTGTGTGTGTATAGGTTTGGTGGTTAAAATTACAGTGGCCAATTATTATTTTTTTATTATATTCGACATATGAGGTATACACAGTCACTAATGTTGGACATAATTGCCAGGTACATGAATGTGACTGACACTTTTTTCATCTGTTCAAGTTAAACAGCCATTATTCTAGATTTGCACAAGTAGTGCATATTTGTGTGAAGCCATGTGACACAGGTTACATGGTCTATTTGTAACAAATCAGATATCTGAGTGCAGAGACAATAAGGTGGCTATAATTGATGAGTATGGTTACTGTCTGTGATGAAAATGATCATGCATGTGTGGTGGAGGGGTTGCATTGTATCTGAAAGTAAGAAGCTGGCCATGGTTTTTTTTTTCACTTTCCATCACAGTCAGACATCTGCGCTGTACTTGATAAGTGGCTTTGTGTGACATTCTGAGCAGAATGTGTTGTCACACTAAGCAGTGTTGCCATCTAGCACTTCTTGGATCTCTGGTGAGTTTTTCGCTGTGATGCCTTTTGTGTGGCATTTGCATGTACCTTCTGTCTCTTTGTGGGTTTTATCTGTGTGCTTTGGTGTCTTCTCCCAGACCCTCAGTAGTATAATATATACCACTGGCCATTTGTATTTCTACTTTCATCCAAATCTAACATTAGAGGGGTACACAGAAGCTAACTATCTTTTTAGAGGGGTTGGAATGCAGCAGCATTCTCATATGGGATTTGCCTTCTCAGTTTACTGGGGAACAACTATTTTGTTGGTTATGAACATTAAGCTTTAGATGCAAATTATTCTTCCCTGAAAGAAAAAAAAAGTTTGTTCAGACCATTATTAGAACAAAAATTAAAAAAAGGCTGTAATATGTAGCATCTAGAACCCTATGACTTCAGTCACTTCCTCAATACTTATTACAGTGGAGAGTCTTGGCCAGTCAGGCTATGTTAAAAGCATGAGGAGGAGATAAAAGGTAAGATAAAGAATGAAAAAAAGTCAGAATGAAGTAATCAGCCTGGATGGTGTGGGGGCGGGATGAGGGGGGAAACAGGAGAGAGACACTGAGGAGGTACAGGGGACTAATATGCATCAGGGGGTGGAGTTATGGAGTCTAAGAATCCATTTCATATAAGGCTGGCATTATTGATTGCAATCAGATATCTGAGGTGTATATATTCAGCAAAACAGCTATAATGAGTGGGTACATACTGAAGCAGCCCATAAGTGAAAAACACTGTCTGTGAGCAGGATACCTTTCTGTAACTGAAGGAATAAACAACTGAGGATTTACTTCTCATTCAGTCTCTGCACCCTTCCAGAAAAGCTCTATAGGCCTATATTTCGCTGTCCACAGTCTTACACATAACATTGGTAATACATGTATAACACAGATAAATATACAAAGGGCAGGAAAATATTATAGCAGAAGAAATAATTAAAATTGTCATGTATATAAGGGATGCATCCCTTTCTTTTGTTATTGTTCAATTCCTCACTGAAATGCATGCCTCAGAATTGATTGTACTCAGAAATATGAGTGTGTAATTATTTGCAAACTTGTTTGAAGGTGAAATGCTGCAATATCAGGGGTAAAGCATGAGGTGACAACTTCACTCTTGAAGAAGACCATATCCTCATGGATGCACTTGGGACTTATGTAAAATGGGGAAGGGGAAGCTGAGCAAGAAATGAGTCACAGTCAGCTGCCTGTCAGGACCAGGATCTACCAGATCACACATGCACTCAATTCATTGTACCACAAATGCCAATAAGATTCCATCATAGTCTGTGCAGGTGAAAATGACCTAAGGTGTACCTCCCTGAATCATATGAAAAAAGACATGATAGATTTCTTAGACTATATGTCCCATGATGTAATGCGCCTAGCATTGAGCAGCATTCTACCTTCTCCAAGGATGATGTCACAGTACCAACAGAAGATAAGTAACTTCAATAATTGGGCTTAGTTTCTGGTGTCACTCCATGGGGATGCAATAACTGTCTGCCTGTGAGCATATAATGGAAAGAACACACTGCTTTGCCAAGGATAGTATACACCTGCTACCCATGGATTTTGGAATATTAGCTAAAATCCTGTCCATGCCCATAGCACATTTTCAGGCAGCACCAACTTGATAAATCTACCAGCATAGCTAAACTGACTCAGAATAATCTCAAAGTTAGTGTTCAGTGCCACGAGTCTAAACAGGAAACTTCACTCCCTGCAAGCTCTCCTTATCCTGGAGAATATAGACATCTGTGGAGTTACAGACTCTTTTTCCTCAGGGTTATGTACAGAAAACCTGATTTTTTTTAAATAACGTCTGAAGTTTTTGAGATGCTGTCTTAACAAGATTTCAATTACATTAAGATAATCCTCTTTTAAAATAGTTGTAATCCATAACTGTACAGGCTGGCATTAACAAAGATCCTAGTGGTGAGGGCTCTTGGGAATGTTTTGCTTCTGTCCTTTAACTTAAATCTGCTCTTAGATAAAAAAGTCTCCTGATCCAGGGCTTGATGTTAATCTGAAATACTTAGTACAGCACTTATGAGTGAAATGACCTTTATTATTGTAGTCTTTTGAACATATATGGGTTCCACAGTAGTCTTTGTTGGAAAGTAATCACTCTTATGATTTTCTCTATAGATCAAGCTTTTTTAGTCTTCTTTGGCATTATAGGTAGTCATTTTACCCATATTGTAGGAGCCTTATTAATTGCATCATTAATGCACCCTGATGTTTGTTTTTTATTTACATATGCACTTAGCTTTTATTGACTGAGTTATTCCTGGCTTGTAAAAGGTTTTCAAGATATACACTACTAATTCTCTGAGGCTATAGTTACTCCAGGTTGTTAGACATTTATAGGATCATAAGATCATAGGAAGTTACTATGCTAATGGCACCAAAGCCCTTACAAGCCTAGCCAAATATAAACCAATGTTCCCAAGGGTGTCTGGCTCAAGCAGACAGTAAAATCAGCACTTATTGCCCCTGTCCAAGAGGGACACAGATGGAACCCTGGGGTGAATTTCCGGTTACCCATCCAGTTATCCAAATTGTGCTTAAATACGGTCAAAGGGGGGCTTTGTTTAACATGAATAGGAAGCTTGTTACAAAAGTGGGGCAACCTCTGTGCGACAAATCTGTTTTTGCAGCAAGTTCTGTTGATGTCACATTCCAGGTTAAGGTCCTTTGAGTGAGTGACTTGTGTGCCATTTGACTTGTGAATGTGCAGCATTTCCATTAAAGCTGGGTCAGAGATTGCTCTATATGCAAAGCACATGTTGTCTCTGAGCAGTCTGTATGACACAGACTAAAATAACAATGATTTCAGTCTGTCCACATAAGACAAATCTTGAAGACTCTAAATTTTCTTTGTAAGGGAACTTTGTGGTCTCTCCAATTGCAGAAGATGCTTGGAAAAGGCACATTGATGCATGACCTGTTGTTCTTCTGAATTTTAAGTGAGGTGGACTGAGATTGAAGGTGTCCCTCATGTATCCCTTTGTCCCAGTGGTGTTTTGCAGTTTTGTTACATTGATTGCCCTCTGCTGACTTCTCGAGTGGAGATTAGCAATGAATATGGTCACAAAGGGGTGAATTACAGCTGTAGACTTTTTTTATATGTTCACAGGTTCATAGGTGTATACTAGGCTAATGGTTGCAAAGGCCTTTATAAGCCTAGCCATGCAACAAAAACGTGTCCTGCAATTTTTTGTATCTCAGACATTTATATAAGGGGTGTATGTTAGTTGGGACATGATTTACTGACTGCCTCTGTCCATCAGAGACATAGGCACCAGTCCAGGAGTGAATTTCCAGTTTCCCATCCACTGCTTGAATAGGGTTAGGGAAGGCTCTATTTCACATGGTTAAGGAGCCTATTTCAGAGAATTGGAATTCATGGAACTTATAAACAATGACATTGGTAATCTCCAAACTCTGGACCCTACCCAGTTCGGGTTTGTAAAAGGCAGATCATGTCTTCTAAACCTGATAGACTTCTTTGAAGTGGTCACCAAAGCTGTAGGTGAGGGTAAGGTGGTTCACACAGCCTATCTAGATCTCGCCAAGGCTTTCAACACCATCCCCTACTCTGGAATTATAGACAAACTCACTAAACTAGGTATAAATCCCTATGTCACAAGATGGGTTGCCAACTTGCTCACTGACAGAACCCACACTGTGTGTGAAAGTAGCAGACTCTAAATCCAACTTCAGACCAGTGACAAGTGGAGTACCACAGGGTTCAGTCCTAGGTCCTCTCCTGTTTGGTATCTACTTCTCTGAAGTACAGGCTAACACAGAAGGTCTTTGGCTAACAAAGTTCGCAGATAACTGCAAACTAGGAGCCATAATCAAAACTCCTAACGATGTGGACATCCTACAAAAGGGCATCACTGAGACAGATGTCTGGTGTCAAAGCCATGGCCTCAAGCTCAATGCCAAAAAGTGCATTGTCATCCCTTTTGGTAAAAACTCTGTACCCATGAACTATCTACTTAACACTGAAAGTGTGATAGGAGACCTTGGGACACAGGTGGACAGTAGTTTCTCCTTTGATAATCACATCACCACAGTAGTCAGGAAATCCTTCTATGTGGCACACCTCATCACAAAAAGTTTCTCATCCAGGAAAAAAGAGGTCATTGTTCCCCTCTACTCATCACTCATTAGACCCATTATAGAGTACAACACCCCTTTTGGTATGTACCTCACAATACATCTACAACAACTGGAAAGGCCACAGAAATACCTCACAAAGAGGATTACCAGCCTCAAACAGATGCCCTACGCAGACCGTCTAAAAAAAACTCCAGCTTTACTCTGTCGCATATTGCCTACTCAGAGGTGATCTCTGCCTAACATACAAAGCTATGTCAAACCCAGAGCTGTTGGACATGCCTCCACGTAAAGAAATCCGAATCCCTCCGAGCTACATGCTCTAGGGACCTAAACCTTGTCACCACAATAAACAGAACTTGCTGGAGGGATAGATTCCTGTCCCAGAGACTTCCCATACTCTGGAATAAACTACCTATCTATATCAAACAAAGCTCCTCATTAGCAATCTTCAAGGAAAAATCTTGATGTTTGGATGGGAGATAGGAAATTCACCCTGGGGATCACTTCTGTGGCTCTGCTTGACAGGGGTACAGGAAAATCATTTTCTTGGATGGCAAAAGCCAGGGTACCATTTGACTAGGCTTATATAGGCCCTAGGGCCAATAGCCTAGTACCTACCTATGAACCTATGAACCTATGTATCTGTCCCTCCAACATGTCCTATTTATGTCACAAGCAAAATTCAGGTCTTTAGATCTAGTAATATGCAAAAAAGTCATCAGAGTTAGATCCAAGAATGCCTTGTATGCCAGGCATAGGTCGCCTCTCAGTATTCTGTAGGAAACAAAAGTATAAAGACCAGGCTTTGAGGCGATCTGCACAGGACATTGTGTTTATGCCCTATATTCTTTTTATAAGGAACTATTGCTGTCATTGTAGTTGCTGCATGTGTCTCGTCAGATACATACCAAAGGGGGGCATAATACTTAATGATTGGTCAGATGAGGGATAACTACAGTGCCACAATGACCTCCCTGGACCTAGATGTCATGCCCTTACTTATAAGTTGAGCAAGATAGAATGATTTTCTTATTATCTTGGACACATTTTGGTGAAAGGCTAGGTCACGATCTACATAAGTATCCAAATCCCTGACTATAAAGTCAAGTCTTAGGGGTGTTTTGTTGATGACATAGTTTCCTGGGCTAGCAGACTTCTGAAAAGGTACTATTATGTATTTTTTGGCATTGAGTTTTAATCCATGGCTTTGGGACAAGTCATTTATCTGTGTTGGACACTCTTGTAAGATATTAGTGTCTTAGGAGGATTCTGTGACTGCTCCTAACTTGTAATCATCTGCAGACCTAGTCAAAGATCCTTGATGTTAGCCTTGACTTCGGAGAAGTCAAAAGATGAGGGGGCCCAGCACAGAGCCCCGAGGGACTCCACTGGTGAATAGTCTCTTTTTGGAGTGGGTTTCACCAATCTTCTTGGGTCCTATCAGTGAGCCAGCTGTGTGTCGCATGCTATATAGGGATTTATTCCCAATTCCATAAGTTAGTTTATAATGTTGAGTGGGATAGTGTTATAGTGTGTTAATTGTCTTAGTCAGGTTGAGGTAGGCATTATGCACCATTTTACTCTCATCCATTACCTTGGTGACCTTCTCAAAGAAGTCCAGTAGGCTTAGTAGGCATGACCTTCCCTTGACAAAACCATTTGTTGGATCATATTTAGGTTATTCAGGCAGCATCCTGGCATATTATCAAGTCCCACTGTACTATTGGCC
The DNA here is from genome assembly GCF_019279795.1 of Protopterus annectens. Classification (NCBI taxonomy): domain Eukaryota; kingdom Metazoa; phylum Chordata; order Ceratodontiformes; family Protopteridae; genus Protopterus; species Protopterus annectens. Next base: position 587,957,179 of record NC_056732.1, read on the forward strand.
TTACTAAGCACAGCCAGGACCTGCTTCCTATTTAAAAGTTGGTGTGGTTATGTTTGAAGGTATTTTCTGGGGATGGGGGGTGGGGTAAAGTTGGAAATGAATCTGTCATCCAGCAGATTCACTATATCGTTTGGCTCAGTGTATGTGGTACCATTAACCACCAGTTTGTGCACATTGTTGTGTGCTGCCTTTGAGGTCTCTGACATAACTGATGAACGCCTTATGGTTGTCTTTTGCCTGTGAGGCTATCTTGACCTCAAAATTGTCTTTCTTGGTCTTCTTAAACCCTCTTAGTTCTCTGTTTAGTCTGATGAGTGAGTTCATATCTTTTTGGGAATTACACTTCCTGATTTTAGCCAGGAATTTTTCCCTCTTTTTCTTTTGTTGTATAACCTGCTTAATTTAGGATTCCACAAGGGAAGTTTGTTTTCAGAGTTAGCTTTGGGCTTAATTTTGGTAGGTACAGCAGGCTTTATTCAGCCATTGATATGGCATTATGGAAAAAAACAAAGTTTAATGTACTCTCTCGATAATACAGCCACTAGTCAATTCTCATAGCAAATTATTAGTGGTGATAGTGGATGATAATCTTAAATTTGACCTGCATATACAAAATTGCATAAGAAAAACTCATCAAAAACTAGGGATGCTTTACAGAGCCCAAAACTTTCTCACCAACGCAACTAAAACTACTCTTGCCACTACTTATCTCCTCCCCACACTGTTTTATAGCACTTCCATCCTTGCTAACCTCCAGGCAGCACAAAAATTAAAACTTGAACAATGCTATAACAAAGCTGCTAAATTTGCGGGCATACCCCTTTCAGAACCCACCACTCTATAGCACTGAAAAGTCTAAATTGGTTAGAACTGCCACATCAATGAACATATACAGAACTTTTTACCACCTATGAAATTATCTAGCATCCATCTGCCTGTACAGCAGTAAAAAACATTCTACATAACTATGTTCCCAGGTGGTCATTGCAATCCACTGACCAAAAACTCTTGTTTTTCTACAAACCTAGCAAATCTGCTGAGCATTATCTGGACTTATACAAGGCTGAAAAGGCCTGGAAGTCCTTACCTGTAACCATCAGTTCTATACCCTTCCTCCCATATTTTAAAACCACTCTGAAAGACTTCCTAGCTACAATCTGTCTCTGTTCTTGCTGAAAACAAGGATAAACTATATCCTTAAATGTGAATGAATACCTTTTCATTCCTTTTACCTCCTTACTCACCCTTCTTCACTTATTTCCTTACTGCTATCTAATTCTCTTCCCCGACTTTCTCTCTCAATATACCATAAGCCTGTTTTGCCCTCACTTCATATTGCAGTTCCTGTTTGCATTGGACTAACTTACCTTTAATTTCTCTACAAACTGTCTAAAATTTCTCTAAATATTAAATTATTGTCATATACCTTACAATGAATCTTAACCGATGTTTGGATATTATTTCTAATTTGTTATAACTATTTAAACTGCAAATGTTTTTGTTTTATTTTTGAAGACTGTACAATTATTGTTCTTAAAATGTTTTGTAATAATTTGGAGCTTTTCTCCCTGAGCCTTCACTGAAAATGGACTTCTACTCAGCTGGACTTTCCTGGTAATCAAATGTCAATGAATAAATGAATAAATAAATACAGAGTATCTGTGAACAATTTTATATAGGTTGTTACATTGTCTGGTTTGGGAGGGGGCTTGAATTTTAACAAATTCACTTAATAAAAGGTAGCTTGCTTTGGAATAGTTCTTAACTTTTACAGGGTTTACTGGGGTTACCATATTGATTTTTATTCAAAGCAGACAGTTTTGCGATTTGACCTTACCAAGGAACACGTGACATTGGGGGGGGGGGTGAAAAGGTTCATTCCACTGATTAGCTAGCCTTATCACAGCTGCTCTTGAAACCATGCACTCACACTGATGCTCCTCTTAGAGCGTACAATGCACCTACTGCATGGTCTTTAGGAATGTGAGAAGAAACCAGTGGAGGACATGCAGACTCTGCACAGAAGGCACCCCAGCTTGGAACTGAACTGGATTACCTCTTGCTTTGAGAAAAGAACTCTATCTATCCACTGTGCCACTGTGCCACCAAGAATTCCATACAGTGTAATAACATTAAAAAATTAAAAGTCAAATAATTATATGACTATGTAATTTCCACTTTTTTAGTTCTCATTCCTTACTTTGACTGTTTAGGTGGCCAAAGTCAGATATTTCTGTCCACTATAGTGATAGGTTAATGAGGCAGGATTCAAGCACAAGGTCTGCTGGGCTTTCAGAATAGTTAAGAGCATTTGGCTGTCATGCAGATTTGCCCACAGTTCATAGTGTGGAGCGGTTCACCCAACAGCCAAATGTTTGTTAAGAGAAGGGTCCAGAGCTCCATAGTGATATGTGAGCACTTCAGTCTAAAATTTAGAGAGAGGAAAGAGCTCCTTTTGGAGAATTTGGGAAACAAATTTTAATCATTGCCTCCATCAGAAATAGATTATCTATTCACACATTAAACCGGATGTTTTTTGTCTACCTTGATATGAGTTTCTCCTGATAAGCAGACTACAAAGAGATTGTTGCAGGGATTTACAAACGGGTTTCCCATTAAATCTTGTACAATTGTAGAAGCCAGAATGTGTAAGAATCTGAGATCAATTGAGAGTAAGGTGATGTACTGTGAAGGATTTGCTGGATAAAGAGGTGTGTGTGGGTAGAGTAATCAATCCTTTTCTGGCTCCCTCTTGAAGAATCCAGAATGTCTCCACTGGGCTTGATTCTCAAAAAGATGGTGGGAAAGTAATTAAAATTTATAGGGAACTTTGTAATCTGACTAAGAAACACATTATTATTGATAAGAAGAGCTTCTATCTCACTCACCTGACATCCTCACCTAGAAACCCTAAAAAATTCTGGAGCTCTGTTAACCACATTCTCCACCCTGGCAGTCCTTAAACTCCCAACCCATGTCCTTTAACTCACACTTCATTGATACCATTAGTAAGCTTATACATTCTTCCTTCCCACCTAATCGTTCACCGTCTATCACCTCTCAACCACACAACTCCCCCTTCTTATTACAAATAATTCCTACTAAATATATTAAAAACCTGCTTCTTAAACTTAAACCATGTTCAGCTTCTGCTGATAAGCTACCACTTCACTTCCTAAATATTGCAGCTAATTCCTTATCATATCCTGTCTCTATTCTTATTAATCACTCCATTACAGAATCAACTGTCCCCACTATTTGGAAAAAGTCCCACATAATACCTATTCACAAGGGAGGAACTTCTATTGAACTCTCTAATTACCGACCTATAGCAATCCTATCTCCTCTTTCTAAAATTCTTGAACGTTGTGTTCACAAACAAATTTTAACATATAGTATCCAAGAAAATCTGATTACTCCAACCCAACATGGTTTTCGCCCTTTCCACAGTACAACTACTGCTCTCATCTCTTTTATCAACTATATCTTTATAGCTAGAGATAACAATAAACTTGTGTCCTGCCTCTTTTTAGACCTTTCTAAAGACTTTGACACTGTATCACACTCCACTCTCCTCTCTAAGCTAGCTCAACTCAACTTATCCACTTCTACTATCTCTTGGTTCAGCAGCTATCTTACTGACAGAATGTAGTCTGTGAAATGGCTATCTAATCTCTCTCTCCCTTTTCCCCTATTAATATGGGCATTCCACATGACTCAGTTCTAGGTCCCCTTCTTTTTAACATCTTTACCAACCATCTGCACCAATCTTATCCCTTGTCCTCCCTCATTCAGTTTGCTGATGATTCCACTATTATCTCTGTTTCAGAGAACCCTACTGATCTACTATCTATCACACAAAAACCCCTTAACCTTACTGAATCCTGGCTATGTAACAATCAACTCATTCTTAACCCCCCAAAAAACAAAACTCCTCCTCTTCCTCCCAAAATCCCTCTACCATCTGAAATCATCTTTTACCATCTCCTCACTAAATAATAATTTCCTTTTCCCTGAAACTCATACTAAGCTCCTTAGTGTGACTATAGATGATCAGCTCAAGACTTACATGTGCATCACTGTATTAAGAAAACTCATGAAAAGCTTGGCTTATTGTATAGAAATAAAAGGTTTCTCACCCTTGACACTAGAATCTCACTCGCCAATGCCTTCCCTCTACCTAACCTATTTTATGGCTCACAAATCCTAAGTAATCTACAGTCTTCTCTTCTTTCCAAGTTAGAATCTACCTATAATAAAGTAGCGAGATTCACTGCCAACCTGTCTTTCAAATCCCATCATTGCCTGGCTCTGAAATCACTTAACTGGTAAGAGTTTCCTAATCAACTCTTATTTTTTCAACTTCAAGTTATTCATTCCATTCTAAATAAACCCCATAACTGCCCTAGTCTCTCAGCACTTATCTCTCTTTACCCCCCCAATCTCTCAGAAGTTCTGATCAACATCTACTTCAAATTTACAAACCTAATAAATCTATTGGACAGTATCTCTTCAGCTTTTCTCTGGCCTCTCACTTGAACAAGCTGCCTCTGCCCTTGAGAAATATCTCCAATGTTCATGAATTTAAGAAAACACTGAAACGGCATCTTAATAGTACCTGGTCTTGTCCCTGTAATCATCCAACTTGAACTCCTCCACTACTCTAACTCTTCTTCCTTCCTACTGCCTTTCTTTTCCTTCTCTGTTATCCTCTCTATCCATCTTCTTACTCCTTACTTATAGTTACATTCTACTATTATTACTGCTATTGATATATTATTATTACTGCTGATATTGTATTGTTAAATTTACAAATATTTGCATTTTCCTGTATCTCATTGTATATTTACTGTTATTCTTTTTGTGGAGATTTTCTCCCGGGCCTCTACTGAAAAAGGGTTTTGCCCAGTTGGACCATCCCGGTTAACAAATGTCAAATAAATAAATAAACAAATACTGATTAGTTCATCATCTGTCATTTCCCCATGTGTCCTAATTAAATGACAACATTAATGAGTATGAGGTTTGGATGTGTCATGCCGCCCTAGATAATGAAATCCAGATCACCAAGCAGTTCAGGGATCTATGTCTTGTAAAGTTGGATATAGTGCTGATATTCTGCTTATTCACTGTTAGTGAACAAGGTTGGCCTTCATTGAGTATGAAGGCTGAGTGACAATTTTTTTCTGATATGGCTATGCCTATGGGCTGCACCCTTGGCATGTGCCACTTTGGAACACTTCAGTACACCTCTACATTGCTGTTGGCAGCAGAGACCTCCCAATCAAAGGGCATTTCACTGCTTCAATGACTTCTTGATTGTTGAGATGGTGATCAGAGTAAGCTGGAAGGCAGACAGAGATGGTGATTCAGCATAGATAGGTTTCTTGAGTTATGTCACGAAGTTGGCATGCAGCTTGCCCATAACAAGATTGAAGGTCCAGTTAAGTTGCTAGTACTCTTGGGCTTCAACCTAGATATTGTATCTTCCTCATTCCAGTTGACACAGGATAAAAGGGATTGCTTAAAGGTGAAAATAGAAGAATGCTAAGCTTCAAAAAGTGAGGGTTACAGGATTCATGAAGCTCCTTGGCTTTCTCAGTTTTGCATACAGGGCAGTGGTCTCAGGGTGTTTATGAGACCTGTTAACTTGTTAATTGGAGGCCATCAGAAACACCCCAGAATGAGGGTCTTCATGTGAGTGAAAGAAGAAATAGGCTTTTGTAGGGAGAGAACACTGGTAGATATACTCAGGAAGGGAGAAGATGCCATCAGAATTTGCAATATGGCTGAAGATTTCCCACCCAGCCCTCTGCCAGCCATGTAAATTGGGCAGTCACAATGAGACTGTCATCTTCTTTCTTTACCCCTTTTCCTTTATAGGCTAGCCTAAAAGACTCACATCCAATAGAGCAAGCTTTCAAAATGTTGCACTTGGTCATGCTTATGCTGAGGGAAAACTCAGGGTATTACACTTAACAGGTATCGGATAGCTCAAGTGGTGTGGGCTGTCTGTCATAGTTCTTGTTTGGGGCTCTGTTTAGCTTACTAAGACCTCAAAGTTGTTATTTATTGCTATCTTTATGATTGTGGTCTGAAATATTGGTATTGCTACTGATGATTTCAATAAGTTGTATATGTTTTATTTTCTTATCCAATAAACTGGCCACAATGACTTTGAAGTGGATATTGTGCTTTGTGGAACCGTGAAGCAGGTTCAGAGGACAAGACAACATTAGTTATCGAGCAGCATATGAGCCATTTGATGTCACAATGACTAAAGTGCAATGCTGACATTATCCTTGTAGAAGGGACTGTGACCATGATCATCATGTCAGGCAAAAGTAAATAAATAAAACTACTACATAAAACCCATTTATTGCACTTGTAAGACTGTTCCTGACATGTGACCTTGACTACTATAACTTAAAGAAAGAAGGGCAATGGAAAATGTGGTATCTGTACCAGAGATTGCTCAGATAAATAATAAATAAGTTAAAATGCATAATGTAGAGGAAAGAAGTTGGCAACTCACAAAGACATTTTCAGATAACCTGAAGTAACTAAAGTTTTAGGACAAAAGTATCTTTCAGATTCAGAGATGTTCCAAAACAAGAGGGTAAAATCTGAGTACAGACCAAACAGGATTCAACATCAGTGCTAGGAGGTTTTTGTTTTGTGAGAAAGGGAAGAAATCATAAAATTAATGTTTCAATATGTACTGTGTTTTCCATAGCATAGCAGAAATACAAAAATATGTACCAATGGCACAAGGCTATTGCAAAGGAAAAGAGAATGAAATAGTCTGTAGCTTAGATGTAAGGGGAATAAAGATACAGAGGTTATAATAATGGCAGAAATTTGACTAAACTGGCTGTTTCAAGTGTTAGTTATCCTCTGAAATGTCTGTATTTCTGTCTGCACGTGTTTCCACGGTGCAGTGGTAGCTTTAACAGTCAGACTGAGTTAAACTGGACTAGAGTTATGGACTTCATGCTGCAGTGATGCATTTTTCAGTGCGTTGATGACTGATGGACTATTTAAAGATAAGTTGGGAGGTTGGCATAATGGTTAAGGTGTTTTCCCCACAGACAAAAGGTACAGTTTGATTCTCAGCTTTAAAAGGGAAATTGGCCAAGCTTAAAAGGGACAGCAAGACACCATATCTATGAACCTTTTGGGATTGGGGGTTGCTGTAATGGTTAACATGTTTTACCCCTAGTTACATGGTACAATATTTGATTCTCACCTTTGAAAGGGAAACTGGCTAGCCTTAAAATTTCCATTCCTTAAAACAGCCCACAAGGGCACATAGCCTAGTATTTATACATGAGCAGCTCCACTTAAAATTGAGAAGCATGCTTCATTATATCTTAATATTTTAAGTGGTATTAATTCAACTTTATCATTCTAAGTGGTTAATATTTTGATATGTTATTTGATATGTTCTACAACAAAATGGCCTTATGAGGCTACCATAGTGACATGATTTGTTTCTCACTTTAGCTTTCTTTCCTCACAAAGCACTTTGCGACACCATAGTATGTTTGTATTAGTGTAAAACAGCACTGTGACTCACCATCTTATTAAACACTTATTAAACACTCTCCACAATAGTGTCAGTGTTTTCACCATCGTATTTTGATTAATGTCTTCATTAACATGCTCAGATGCCTTTCATGGCTTTACTGGCATTCTTTAACTTTCTGGTATCCACTATGGGTTATACAGCCAAATGTGTCATGAAGGCTGAAACAAATTCTTATACAAAAGTAAAGATTTTTAGCTAAATAAACCATAACATAGTAATGAAATGTGTAAAAGCAACATAATGCTTTATCAGGAATAGCAGTGCTAGTTAAAAAGACAGAAAATTGTACCATCCAGGCAGATGGATTACTAGGAAACAATAAAAGAAACGGATCAATATCCTTCTGTCTCTTCAAGCTCTGTGTTTAAACTAGAGATTTTAATTCTAATGTTTTTGCAAAAAAGGTGAGAAGTTGTGGTGTTGAGTATGAAGGTCAGTTTGGGAGAAGACATGTTCAAAAGCAATAGCTGTAGACACAGTAGGGACTTGACTTTGCTAAAATGTTATGGAGTACCATGACACTGTATATTAGTAGGAACACTAACATGGATGACATTTGTTTCGCTACAGTTGCCATATTCTTAAGAAAGAAGCAGCTCATGACTTCTTCTCTTACTTTCTAAGGGTCAGAAAGCTGAATGATGATTGTTTTGAATTAAAGGACATGTATTCCTCTTAACTCAAAATTAGTTTCAGCATGCAATATGATCATTGGTGCAGAAGTCCACGCTTATGACACCAGCATAAAAAAATTACTGGGTAACTAAGCACATTTCAGATTCCTTGGGAAAGTGAGAGGATCTGGCATCCCCTTTTACTTGTTTCAAAATGCTGCTTTCCATTATACTCAAAACAGAAATTGTTATGATATCACTGCATAAACAATGAATAGGTTTATAGGTTCATGGGTAAGTACTTGGCTAGCTACCCTTGCAGGCAATTTTAAACCTATTTAGTTTCTCTTTTTGTGCTCAAATTAACCTATCTCATTTGTACAAATTGGCCTTGCCCATCCCAAGGTCGATAATTATATATTACTCCTAATAAGAAAAAGTGGGATCATACCATAGATAATTTGAGGGGACCCATGCATAAGATAAAGCATTTAGGAGTTGCCATAGTCCATTAGTTTTACAGTGGATAATCTTGGGGCAAGTTTTCTGTTTCCCATCCATAGATCCAAGTTGTACTTGAATATGGACAAGGATAAACTTTGTTTTATATTGATACAAAGTCTGTTCCAGAGCAGTGGTATATTCTCTGCGAAATACCCCTCAAACTGTTCTGTTGATATTGCAGAAGAGGTTTAGAGCCTTAGACTGCAAGTTTTTGATGTGATTTGACTTGCTAATGAGCAATAAATCCATCAGTATTGGATTGGAGTATGCCTTGTATACTGTCGCTCATCCCTTTGGATAGCTTCTTAAAGGTACATACACAGACATTGATCTACATCCCCCATCTTAAAAAGAATGTCCTTAGTGAAAAACAACATTGTACATGCATTACTATGGACATTATAAAAACACAATGTTCATGTCCTAGTTGCCGTATATCTCTTATGTGGTCTGGAGATATGACAGGATCTGGTGACATAACAATCTGAACTGAATTTAACAACAGGGACAGTCTTTGGTAAAACAAATTGTATCAGGAGCTTCTGGATTAGTCACAGGAATGGGAATATTCTCTGGAATAGGAACACTAGACAACTCAGTCTAAGATAAAGAGTCTTTCTCACAGGCTATATGCTGTGGTATAGGCTTGGACAATGGCATCAAATGTTTCTGATTCTGCCTAAACTCTGCTACATGTGATTCCACAATGTACGATCTCGGCTCTGAGCAAATATTCTTCACAACTCCAATCTGATCATAGCCTTTCGATGTTTGCATCCTTACCATGTCTCCTTGCAATAGACTGTGCAGTTTACTGGTTTTATAGTAGTATGACTTTCCTCAACAGACTGGCTTTCACTGACCTGTTCTTCTTGACACATGGAACCAACAATTGACTACTGATTGGTGTTTGTCTCAAAAGAAGTCTCTGAGCAGATGAACTAAGATGTTTATCACAGGGAACATTTCTGAGATTCATGTTGACTCAGGTCTGGAATGAACTTGCCTAAGTAGTTAACCATGTCAAGAAAATATTGCAGGGCTTGAACATTGTCTGGTGCTGGAATCTCAAGAATGGCTGTTTGCTTTGAAGGGTCTGGTTGTAAGCCTGAACTAGTAAATAAATGAATAACGTAAGTAACCTCTTGTAGCCTGAGTTTGCATTTCTGTGGATTGAGCTTAATATTCACTTGATGTGCCCTTTCCGGAATGTTTCTGAGGTTTCTGTCATGCTCAGCTTTACCATTACCTCCTACTAGTATGTCGCTGACTAGAAAAGCCAAGGAATCCCAGAAAAAGTTGCTCCATTGCACATTGAAAGACTTCACTTGCAGAATGTATCCCAAATGGCTTTCTCAAAAATCTGTACCTGCCAAATGGAGTACTGAAAGTAGTGAGCAATGATGATTTCTTGTTAAGCTAAATTTGCCAAAATGAACTCTTTGCATCTGGGACAGAAAAAACAATGTCATTTGGCATGAGAGCTGTGACTTCTTCAACTGTGCACATTGGATGATGAGGTATTTGTAGCTCTTTGTTCAAATCTTGTGGATCAATAGATATTCTGATGTCATCTGAGATTTTCTTATGCGCCACCACCATGGAAGATACCCATTCAGTTGGAGTAGATGAACCAACTGGACAAATTACACCTTGTCACAGCATTTTATCTAGCTTGGCTTTGACTCTGTCCTGCATGACTATTGGGACTTTTTGAGCTGGCTTGATAACTGGACTGACTTCTGGGGTCTTACTTCATGGAGTATACAGTTGGAATCTTCCCTAGTTTGTCTTCGAAAAAAACAGTATAGGTAGAAAAAGTATACTGGGCAAAATTAGAGCAGTGGTCTTTTAAGCTAACATGATGGACTTCCTTAATAAATGAAAGCAGTCCCATTTTCAAACTGTCTCTGAGCCCTAATAATGACTGGACGGGCCTCTTGACCACATATAATAACAAATCATAACATCTCCCAACAGAGTAACATGAAAGCACTATTGAGTCTTCAGTTTGAATTTATTCACCTCCATAAGCAATAAGCTTAACACACTTTGCCAAATCAAGCCATTCACCATGACACACTCTAACAAATGTTGCTGGTGACATAACATTGCACTTGAAACCTCTGTCAGCCTTGAGCTCTATGGGTCTTCAATTTATACAAACAGAACAGAATACTTCATTCTTTGTCTTTAAATCAACTGCATTGACTGTTTCATGAAGCACTGACACGCCATCGACATAAAGAGTAGAGTTGCAGCTTTCTAATTGATCAACTTGTTTCTTAAAATGTTCCCTTTTAATAAAAGAATGTGGGCCTTTTGATTTACAAAACCTTTTGAAATTATTCCATTTTATTGCATTTGTGGCATTGTTGACCAAAAGCTAAACATTTTTCCCTTTTAGATTCATGATTTCTGCCACAATTACAACAGTTGGCAATGATACTGGGTGGGGGCCCTTGCTTTGAGTTTCTTGACTCAATCTTATGCTTCACAGAGACTGTGTGAACTCTGGAATTTGCTGGGAAGCTCTGGGGTTTACCTGTGATATCTGCAGGGGCTACAGTTGCTGCCATGTGCTTGGGCCTGTTTCTTTTAACCACATGCTGCGTACTATAGACATGAGCTCTAGAAGTTACTGGAAGCATGTATCTCTCACTGTTAAGCATATTTGTGTGCTTTTCTGTGAGCTTGTATATCTGACAAATCTCAATGGCCTTATTCAAAGTTAAATCACTGTCACGAAGGAAAATCTTTCTCACAGTATAATCTTTAACACCACAGATGTCTGTCTTTTATCAAGTCATCCCTTAAATCACCAAAATCTGCACATTTTTGCCTTATTCCTCAAGTCTATTATATATGGTGCAAAAGTTTTTTGATCTATTGTGTAAAATAAATACCTTTCCATTGTAATGTTTGTCTGGGGGTTACACATTTCTCTAAATTTACATTTTAAGCACTAAGGGTCCTCCCTTGACTCAGCTGGTACAACAATATGAAGGTTTTCCCTCTGTTCTACAAAGACAGCAGGTGTATACACAGATGAACACTCCCTTTCAATAGCTTCTGACCCAGCTACGTTAAGTAGAATAAATGCCTTTGTACAGTCATATTTATTAGAAAATGCAGCCTGTATGAAAATGTCATACTCTTGCTCAAACATTCTCCAGTTCTCTGCAAAATTATTGTCAAACACAAGTACACTGGGTTTTCAAAATCCATCAGTCATGCCCACAAAGTATGTACAAGCACACTGAAAATATGGACCTTGTAATTATGTACAAACAGACTGTTCTGTGAACTTGTAATAAGGGCAAGAGCAGCAAACCAAAGACCAACGAAAACAAGTCCAGCATATAACCAACTGTTGCAAATTTCAAATCACTCCCAAGGAACAAAATCCAAGTGGTATAAAAATGATATAAAAGGTTTATTAGAACAGGTTAGCGCTTTCACCAAAAATGGCTTCTTCAGACCTATACACTTAAAACTAAACATCAGTGCTTATATAGCGCTATTGGCGGGAATTCATGAAATCTTAAAAGCATATTACATCTACAAAAATATCATGTTTAAAAACAACAAATACAAAAAACACAAATGTGAATAATACACATAGATAGTCACTAACATTTAAAAACTCCTATATCATTAGAAATTAGTAAAAGTATATTACGATCAGAATCAATATTGTCTGGTATACCCTCACCTATGTAATTTCCTAGTCTTCAGAAAGGGTTTAATAGGGACCATGCCATTAAGGCCAGGTGGGACATCCGATCTCAGTTTTATAATCCAGTTCGCCTCTCTGGTATCCGTATAATTCCTAATGTCACCACCTCTAGGTCCTGATGAAATTATTTCTATTATTAAAAACTTAAAAATGTGTGTAGGTCCTCTCTCCATGACATGTCTGGCTAGAGCATTCGATTTTAAGCCTATTCTAATATTATAGGCATGCTCCCGTATCCTATCCCTAAGCACCCTATTAGTTTTACCAATGTAGTATGCTTGGCACTCTGAACAGGAAGCCAAGTAAACTACATTGGAAGTAAGACAGTTTCCATACACTCTGAAAATATATTTTCTTAATGTGGTGGGGTGAATAAATATATTGTCCGTATTAATGTAATCACAAAAGTTGCATTTATTACATTTTTCTGTGCCAAATGACTCTATATCATTTCTAGCTTTCTCTTCCTTAGGATAACATAACAATCGTTTCAAATTTTTCTTATTTTTATAGACAAATCTTGGTGCTTCTCCCACCACTTTCATGAGTTCATGGTCAACGGTTAAAACACCCCAATGTTTCCTAATTATATCCTTGATTTTCGCTACATCACTAGTATAAAAAATCGAGCAAGCTGCTCCTTCACCTTTGCTTATCTCGTCATCATTTACTAGATGTTCTTCATTTGTGGGTAGTCTATACACTAACCCATTATTAAAATAGGGGGCAGCACTATGATCTCTCAATGTTGACATATCTATAAGACCTCTCCTAATCTCATGGGCTGAATAACCTCTAGACATAAACCTATTAGTTAATTCATTAATTTCGTCAATATAACCTGATTCAGTAGGATTATATCTGGATGTACGAATTGCTTGTCCTTTCACCACATTATGATATACGTATCCCGGATGCATACTAGTTCTATGTAATAATGCATTTCTATAGCACTTCTTCCTGAATACACCAGTATTTATTAGCCCATTATCCAGTTTCTCTATATAAATATCCAAGAAAGGAAGTTTATTCTCGGAATACTCATATGTAAACTTAAGATATCTATTACTGGTATTTATAGTCTCTACAAACTTGGTCAATTCAGTTGGTGTACCCGTCCACACAAGGAACAGGTCATCTACAAAACGTTTGTAGAATGGGACATAGTCTTTAAAGAGGCACATCTGAAAAAGCTGTTCATGTTCCCATTCAGCCATGTACAGGTTGGCGTAGCTATTTGCACATGACGTGCCCATAGCTACGCCATCCTTCTGTAAATAGAATCCACCCTCAAAATAGAACACGTTGGATTCAAGAATCAGTTCTAAGAAATACATCAGTAGCTCAATCTTCGATAGCTGCATCTCAGAGTTGCGCTCCAAATAATTACCTAGTTTGAGGATTCCATCAATGTTAGGAATTACTGTAAATAGTGATTTTACGTCTAGTGAAACTAAGAAAAAGCTCCTTGTTGTATCAAAGTCTCTAAAGAACTCATTCAGTTCTAACAGAAATTGTTTCGTGTCCCTCAATATATAAGTGTTCCCATCCACTAATGGTCTAAGTTGTTTTTCTACATATATCGATAGTGGTTCAGTCGACCATCCCCTACCTGCTACTATTGGTCTAAATGGGGGATTTCTCATATCCTTGTGTATTTTCGGGAGTCCGTGTAGGACAGGTATCAGTGGAAATTCAACATACATAAACTCATAAAGTTCCTTATCTATGATGTTGGCTTTATATAAATCTTCTAAATTATTTTGTATATTATGGGCTATGGTGTACACCATCCTCTCTTCTATGTGTTTATAATAGGTGTCATCTTCTAACATCCGTTGCATTCCTTCTATATACTGGACCCTGTCCATGACTACGATACCCCCACCCTTGTCTGCTGGTTTAATTGTCAAAGATTGATCATTCATCAAACTGTTAAGTGACGCCCTCTGTTTAAAGGTTAAATTAAATCTATTCCTTGGTGTCTTATTAGCTCTATTATCATATATCTGAGCTATATCATCTTCCACTAATCTACTATAAGCAGCTAACAATGGATGCAAAGGTGGAGTAAACACACTAGGCTTCCTGAGTTCTCTTTTGTTATTGCATCCCTGATCTTTAAAAAATATCTTTAAAGATAGATTCCTGATGTATAGCTTAAAGTCCCTGATGGTTTCTTCATGTATACTGGCATTAGTTGGAATGAATGTAAGGCCTTTATTTAATACTACCATCTCATCTACGGTAAGCAGGCGCTTAGAAATGTTAAAGACTAATTGTTCTTCCTCCCTTCCCACATCTTTTTTATGTTGTGATTTGTATATTTCTCCGGGGACAGCTTCCTTTTCTGTCTCCCCCGACTTGCTGAACGCATCCTTCCTTCCCTCCTGTCTAAACTGATGGGGAAAGGGTGTGCTATGTTATAGTCCTGCACTCCTGCTGTACAGTTGTCTATCTGATTAGATTTAGTAATCTCTAGAACTGTACTAGCGCAATTGGTTTTTCTACGAACTACTAGAGTATCCGCATTCTTATCTGCATTACCTATAGTACCAGCATTGTGGTTGCTATCATTAATGTTGATATCATCAAGGGGAACAATATCATTAGCCTTTCCTTCATCAATGATGCAACCATTCCTGGGCTTGTCATAGCTGACCTTATCAGTTTTCCCATTCAATGGTATATTAGTAATGCTAACCTGGCCAATACTAACATTCCCCTTATCAATCCCAGGATCACATATGTCTATTGTTGAGGTATTCCTGGTAGATACTGTGTTAGTAGCAATATTATCTGTGTTAGTAACATTTCTATCTATCGGAAATTGCTTCACAGGGATGCCTGAATTCACTCTATCATCCCTCGGCCAAGTAAAAATATTCCCTTTTCGGAAATCGTTAATGTCTCTTCTTAATTTGGATTATAACATAGCACACCCTTTCCCCATCAGATTAGACAGGAGGGAAGGAAGGATGCGTTCAGCAAGTCGGGGGAGACAGAAAAGGAAGCTGTCCCCGGAGAAATATACAAATCACAACATAAAAAAGATGTGGGAAGGGAGGAAGAACAATTAGTCTTTAACATTTCTAAGCGCCTGCTTACCCTAGATGAGATGATAGTATTAAATAAAGGCCTTACATTCATTCCAACTAATGCCAGTATACATGAAGAAACCATCAGGGACTTTAAGCTATACATCAGGAATCTATCTTTAAAGATATTTTTTAAAGATCAGGGATGCAATAACAAAAGAGAACTCAGGAAGCCTAGTGTGTTTACTCCACCTTTGCATCCATTGTTAGCTGCTTATAGTAGATTAGTGGAAGATGATATAGCTCAGATATATGATAATAGAGCTAATAAGACACCAAGGAATAGATTTAATTTAACCTTTAAACAGAGGGCGTCACTTAACAGTTTGATGAATGATCAATCTTTGACAATTAAACCAGCAGACAAGGGTGGGGGTATCGTAGTCATGGACAGGGTCCAGTATATAGAAGGAATGCAACGGATGTTAGAAGATGACACCTATTATAAACACATAGAAGAGAGGATGGTGTACACCATAGCCCATAATATACAAAATAATTTAGAAGATTTATATAAAGCCAACATCATAGATAAGGAACTTTATGAGTTTATGTATGTTGAATTTCCACTGATACCTGTCCTACACGGACTCCCGAAAATACACAAGGATATGAGAAATCCCCCATTTAGACCAATAGTAGCAGGTAGGGGATGGTCGACTGAACCACTATCGATATATGTAGAAAAACAACTTAGACCATTAGTGGATGGGAACACTTATATATTGAGGGACACGAAACAATTTCTGTTAGAACTGAATGAGTTCTTTAGAGACTTTGATACAACAAGGAGCTTTTTCTTAGTTTCGCTAGACGTAAAACCACTATTTACAGTAATTCCTAACATTGATGGAATCCTCAAACTAGGTAATTATTTGGAGCGCAACTCTGAGATGCAGCTATCGAAGATTGAGCTACTGATGTATTTCTTAGAACTGATTCTTGAATCCAACGTGTTCTATTTTGAGGGTGGATTCTATTTACAGAAGGATGGCGTAGCTATGGGCACGTCATGTGCAAATAGCTACACCAACCTGTACATGGCTGAATGGGAACATGAACAGCTTTTTCAGATGTGCCTCTTTAAAGACTATGTCCCATTCTACAAACGTTTTGTAGATGACCTGTTCCTTGTGTGGACGGGTACATCAACTGAATTGACCAAGTTTGTAGAGACTATAAATACCAGTAATAGATATCTTAAGTTTACATATGAGTATTCCGAGAATAAACTTCCTTTCTTGGATATTTATATAGAGAAACTGGATAATGGGCTAATAAATATGGGTGTATTCAGGAAGAAGTGCTATAGAAATGCATTATTACATAGAACTAGTATGCATCCGGGATACGTATATCATAATGTGGTGAAAGGACAAGCAATTCGTACATCCAGATATAATCCAACTGAATCAGGTTATATTGACGAAATTAATGAATTAACTAATAGGTTTATGTCTAGAGGTTATTCAGCCCATGAGATTAGGAGAGGTCTTATAGATATGTCAACATTGAGAGATCATAGTGCTGCCTCCTATTTTAATAATGGGTTAGTGTATAGACTACCCACAAATGAAGAACATCTAGTAAATGATGACGAGATAAGCAAAAGTGAAGGAGCAGCTTGCTCGATTTTTTATACTAGTGATGTAGCGAAAATCAAGGATATAATTAGGAAACATTGGGGTGTTTTAACCGTTGACCATGAACTCATGAAAGTGGTGGGAGAAGCACCAAGATTTGTCTATAAAAATAAGAAAAATTTGAAACGATTGTTATGTTATCCTAAGGAAGAGAAAGCTAGAAATGATATAGAGTCATTTGGCACAGAAAAATGTAATAAATGCAACTTTTGTGATTACATTAATACGGACAATATATTTATTCACCCCACCACATTAAGAAAATATATTTTCAGAGTGTATGGAAACTCACTTGTCGCAAATGTAGTTTACTTGGCTTCCTGTTCAGAGTGCCAAGCATACTACATTGGTAAAACTAATAGGGTGCTTAGGGATAGGATACGGGAGCATGCCTATAATATTAGAATAGGCTTAAAATTGAATGCTCTAGCCAGACATGTCATGGAGAGAGGACCTACACACATTTTTAAGTTTTTAATAATAGAAATAATTTCATCAGGACCTAGAGGTGGTGACATTAGGAATTATACGGATACCAGAGAGGCGAACTGGATTATAAAACTGAGATCGGATGTCCCACCTGGCCTTAATGGCATGGTCCCTATTAAACCCTTTCTGAAGACTAGGAAATTACATAGGTGAGGGTATACCAGACAATATTGATTCTGATCGTAATATACTTTTACTAATTTCTAATGATATAGGAGTTTTTAAATGTTAGTGACTATCTATGTGTATTATTCACATTTGTGTTTTTTGTATTTGTTGTTTTTAAACATGATATTTTTGTAGATGTAATATGCTTTTAAGATTTCATGAATTCCCGCCAATAGCGCTATATAAGCACTGATGTTTAGTTTTAAGTGTATAGGTCTGAAGAAGCCATTTTTGGTGAAAGCGCTAACCTGTTCTAATAAACCTTTTATATCATTTTTATACCACTTGGATTTTGTTCCTTGGGAGTGATTTGAAATTTGCAACAGTTGGTTATATGCTGGACTTGTTTTCGTTGGTCTTTGGTTTGCTGCTCTTGCTCTTAGTTACATTATTGTGTGGTTTGCTTTATCGCAGAGCAGCATTTGTCTCGTCGGAGCACTCATTGGATTATTTTCACTGAACTTGTAATAACATTTAAATGCACAATAAACTCTTTGAAATTTTCCCGGTAAGGGGTTGCCACAGTGGAACTCCTGTCCACTAATGATTGGCATTAGATTTTTATGAAACACCAAGGTGCCAGCTCGAAGCCCAACTTTCAACGAAGGCATGCCCATTTACGCACGCATGTCTTTCTAACACTACCCAACCATGGGGAGGACATGCAGATTCCACACAGAATGCACTCCCAAGCCAAGCCGAGAATCGAACAGAAGAACCTCTTGCTGTGAGGTAACAATGCTACCACCGTACCACCACGGCAACTAAACTCTTTGAAATACTGTACTTTGTGAAATATGCTCTGTAATGGCTGTACTCTGAAATAATTTTACTGTAATACTGCACAAACATGCAAACACTTTATACACTTCTTATAACTTGGATATATTTAATTAATATGAAAAATAGATGTTTAGTGAAATATGAGGTTGTTTCCTTTTATTTTATACATCTTATGCAATTTAGACTTTATTTCAAACATTTTCCATAGTAATTCAAATATTTCTATCAATATCAGACATATCAGTTTATTTGAATATCATTTGAAGCATTCTGTATGCCTCATTTCATATTTTGCGAATAAGAAATTATTTGAGCAAGTTTTAACATCTGAAATTCATTTCTGACCTGTTTTGCGAATTATGCATGCAGTAGGGATGATCCATTCCTATATATTCCTCCAATACCAACCGGGTGCCTCTCAGACCTCAGTTGAAGAAAATGGCTCTCTTTCTGGCAACAAGTCATTTTGGCCATGCTTCCTTTAACACCATGCCCTTTTAGACATCCCATTTCTGATACCATGTTGATCGTCCCTCTCTAACAAAGATGAGAAGCAGGCATGGCATTTAATTTAGATGCTTTAATACATAGAAACACATCAGGATTAATATTAGCATCATAAAATATAAATAAACTGGTTAACAGACAGACCTTACATACATACATGCTTACATCTCAACAGCTTACTACACAATGGCAGTCAGGCTGACACATGCTCAGTATTTATACACTTGTGCAAGCCCTTGGATAGCTTCTTAAAGGTACATACACACACATTGATCTGCATATACCACACATAGGTCACTTCTAAGCAGCCTGTAGGATGCTGAGTATAGTGACAGCGATTTGAGTTGGTCAGTATAGGACATATTGTAAAGGCCTTGTATCTTTTTAGTAAGGTATCTCTGAGCTTTCTAGTTGTTGCATGTGTTTGGACAGATGCATGGTAAAGGCAACATTATATTTAATGAATGGCCTAATGAGGGATGAGTAAAGTGGAACAATGACATCACTAGATCTTGACACAATCCCTTTGTTTATAAGCTCTGCAATATAGAAAGATTTTCTTACAACAGTGGACGCATGTTGGTCAAAAGTTAGGTTACTGCCACATAAGTTTCCAGTCCTGAACTACTGGGTCAACTCTTTAGTGCATGTCATTAATGTAGTAGTTCCCCGAGATAGATGACTTCCCAAAGGATATGATAGTGCATTTTTTGGCATTTTGTTTCAGTCCATGATTTTGGAACCTCATTTATTTGAGACAAACACTCCTACAGGATAGCTAAGTCAGTGGGGGATTCAAGGACAGCTCCTAGCTTGCAGTCATCTGCAAATTTAGTCAACCAGAGCCCTTTGGTAATGTATATTACTTTAGAAAAGTAGATGGTAAACAGGAGAGATCCCAGCACAGAACCCTGGGGTACTCCTTTAATACATTTTAATGTAGAGTTCTGTTTTCTGTTTTTGAAACATATATTAGAAATTTCTTCATCCATAAGAAGATGCAAGGATGTACATATAAGAACCACAGAAATGTGAAGTAATGCTCTATGCATCATAGGGACAGGTTAGATGCCCCATTAGGTATGTATCCTAATAAGAAGTAACGAAGGTATAAAAAGAATAAGAAAATGGTTAAAATAGTTTTGTGAGAATTAGTGATATCCTGTCTTACATAAACATTGGGGCAAATGAAAGAAAGAGTTAGAAATAGAGCCAGAATTGGATACATTTTGGATAAAATGAGGAATAAAGCTACAGAGGAAGATGAATGACATCTGAAACAGTTTTCACATAAAGAAGTACAAAAGCTGAAATACCATTGGAATTTGCAAATATATTAAGTAACATGATGAACCTATAAGGCATATTCACTGGACCTAACTGTCCAAAAAGAAAATTGTCACACTCAAGTAATGTCCTTTTCCCAAGATACAGACACTGCAGTCAAACTACATGATACTAGGTTTCAGGGCTACTGTTACAATGGGGAGTGATGTAATCAATATTTTTCACAGAAAAGGATTATTATTTGTTGTCTTTATTTTTATTTTGTAGAATGCTATTTCATTCAATGGTAAAGAGACCATGCCCAAATAGCATTAAATGAATTCAGCTTTGTTGCATTATACTGGAAGGTGAATTATTCAGAAAATGTACATTCTATACCATGTGATTATGGAGGGAAAATAGGAAGAGACTGTAAGGTATAGGCTCAGTTCACTGGTAATAAATTGTATTATTTGGCATCATGGTGTAGAAATGAACCATATGCTAAACAATTTAAAACTTCATTATATAATTGTACAAGTTCCCATGTGTATTTTTTGCTTGTAAGGTATATTGGTTTTCTCATGTTTCACCTTGAAATGTATGACTTATCCCCCAAATTATTCCATAAAGATGATGTTATTTGCCATTAATATTATTTAACTGATCTTTCAAGTTAAAATATGGCTGTAATTGCAGATGACAATTTCACACAAATATTATATAATTGTATGCTTTCAACACAGTTTAGTGTTTCTTCCTACAATATTTATTTATTTATTTATGAATTTTATCAGTTTTCACTACTCATTAAGTTTTTTTCCAGGGGAGATGAAGGCACTTTTGTGTGGTGGCGTGGCTTTCGCAAAGCTTCATAATGTATATCTGGAACTGAAGAAAGGAGACTCAGTTTTGTGAATCATAACGTAATGTACTTCTTAGTAGTTGCCTTATTCTGCCAGATGGACCATATCTGCATTATTGACTGACAACATTATCCTCAACATCACTTAAAGGGACAATCCCAGGGATTTTTTGTTTTGATTCAGCCTTTGTTTACTTTTCAACTTTGCCTTTCTGAGCATGCTCACCTGTGGCTGAGGGGGGTAGGGGAAGTGTGCCTGCAGGAAGCTTCAAAGGAGTTAGCCACATTCCATCTCAAATTGCAGCTCTACTGACAACAGCTTTCCATGTGAGCCATTCATTGGTGTAATCTGTGCATTTTATCCATTCAGAAAAGTAGCCTTTCAGACATTTTACGACCAGACTGCTGCTGCTACTCTAGAAAGCACAGCAGTAATGCAATTCTTATAAAGAGACATTATTTTGTTTCTAAAATCAGTTGTTTACCAGACTATTTTGTTTACCTTTTAGTGTAGTGTAAGTCACATATTCACACAGAGTCAGAATTTTCAGACAAGTTGTGTGCATACTGCAGGTTAGATTTCACAAACTTCACTGTTGGATGTTTATGATAGGAACTGCTTAGAATTTACAGTTTGTTGTTTTGAACTTCCCCTCCCCTACCCAGAGACTATTAGTTGAATGACTGGTTTAGCATTAGCCTGAGATGCTATCTAGTCAAACTCAAACCTGCATCCTTTGCAGCAGTGAAATTACATCTTTAGTATGTGCTTGCTTTTTGTAAAACTTAGTGGAAAGCTTATCCCAACTTAGGCAATTGTATTTTCTTTTGTTTGCTTTTGTTTTATGTTAGTTGCTACATGCTTTTTTCCCTTCACTGGTAATTTGTCATATGTTCTGCAACAGTGTTGCTTATTAGTGCATGTACTCATGCAGACATATATTTATAACACAGTTCTCCACATTTCACAGGAAGCATTGCTTTGGACATTTTCGTCTTGGAAACAAATCCCGAGTTGCAAATATCCTAAGATTCTAGAAGAATAAAATCTTATAATAATAGTAAAAAAAAAATGTTAGACAACTGTGAAATTGAATCTTGTTACTGTACTAAAAGTATTTTCCCATTAGGTGACACCCTTCATGAATCACTCGCAGTGACTGTCTGTATAATATGGATTCCATTCCACTGAATTTATTTTCTTTATCTTTATCTTTCTCTTTATCTTTATCTTTCCTGCATTGTGGTAAAATGTTTGGATCGTTCACTCTTTTGCTGAATATTTGACTGCAGTAGAGTTGCACTGGTTACCATTTGAAAGTTGAGGTAAATGCAGTCTCTCTCTTTCCCTATCTGTGTGCATAAGTATGTATGAAATATGTAATCTAAGTTTATATTCATGTGGTTGTAAAACCACAGCCTTGCTATGTCTTACTGACCGGCTTGTAATTCAAGGCATTCTTGACTGTCAGTCAAATTTGTATATGCTGGATATTTAATTGCTGTTGTTTGTCTTTCGGCTTTTTCCCGGTAAGGGGTCACCACAGCGGAACTCCGGTCCACTAATGATTGGCAGTAGATTTTTATGAAACGCCGAGGTGCCAACTCAATGCCCAACCTTCAACAAAGGCTCGCCCATTTATGCACACATGTCTTTCGAACGCCACCCAACTGCGGGGAGGACATGCAGACTCCACACAGAAGGCACTGCCAAGCCAAGCTGAGAATCGAACGGGAGAACCTCTTACTGTGAGGTAACCACACTACCACTGTACCACTGTGGAATCATGCTGGATATTTAATAATGTGTGTATTTTATTAGACCTTTGTATGCAGCGACCTACTTGTTGTAGGCTGGATATGTAATAATGCATTTTATTAGACCTTTGTATGCAGCGACCTACTTGTTGTAGGCTGGATATGTAATAATGTATGCATTTTATTAGGCCTTGGCATGCAGTGCACCTACTTGTTTTAATGGTATACTTCACCTGTAATATTGGAATTCACATAACTTTTCTCAAACTTGCCTTTTTTGCAACTTAAATGGCTGTGCTGATGAGACCACTTACCCCCTTATCAAGAAGGAAATAGATAATAATTTAAAGAAATAAATGCATATGCCATGTCATTATGTGTTTATCATATGCATTGCTTTGGTTGATTAAAATGGATTTGCTGTATATCTTTGTTATAGATCAATATATATATATATATATATATATATATATATATATATATATATATATATATATGTGTGTGTGTGTTTATTTATTTTCTTATTTGACATTTGTTATAACTGAGCCAAAGGCCCATTTCAGTGGAGACCCATAAAAAAGGCTAAAAAAATGCACACACACACACACACACACACACACACACACACACACACACACACACACACACACACACAAAAACCTGTCTCTGAATTTGTTTGTGTCTCTGTTTATATACACAGATGTACACACACCTGTACATGTGGTGTGTTTGTGAATATATATACATGCAGACACTCATTCACTGTCATGCAGGAGGCATTTTGACTAAGATGACAGTACAGCTGCTCCTTACAACATTCGTGCCACTGACCCTTTATTGCTAGTTTTACAAGTAATAGTTTTTTTTTTCCATTCGTCATATGCCACTTGACAACAATATTAAAAGTGTGGTTCAGACTATAGAAACTACAGATCCATAAGCTTAACCAACCTTATCTGTAAGGCCATGGAACAAATCATCATGAACCCTATAAATAAGGACATAGATGACCTCCATACCCTTAATCTGACACATTTGCTTTTGTCAAAGAGGTCATACCTGTTAAACCTGGTAGACTTCTTCAAAAGCATCACCAAGGTGAGGCATAAATGAAGACCAATCTGTGCATACAACCTACCTTGACTTAGCAAAGGCCTTCAATACACTCCCACATTCAGGCACCACTGATAAACTCTCCCAGTTGAATATAAACCTTTACATTGTCAGGTATGTTGCTAACCATCTGACTTTCAGATAACACTCAGTCAAAATTGGGGACTTTACCTCGACCAGCAGAGCTGTCAGCAGTGGAGGTCAGTGCTGTGCCCCCTATTGTTTAGAATATACTTCTCAGAACTTCAGGCCAAAACTGAGGGCCTGTGCCTAACTTTGCTGATGACTGCAAATTAGGTGTAATCATTTTATGCTCAGAAGATGTCAATATACTTTTAGAAGGACTGACACAAATGAATGATTAGTGTCAAAGCCATGGACTCCAACTCAATGCTAAAAAATGCATTATCATCCCATCTGGTAAAAATTATATCCATGCAGACTACCATATAGATAATAAAACCCTAAGTAACAACTCAGCACTGATAGAATTGGGAATGCAAGCTGAATGTAGCCTAATCTTTGACCACCATGTGTCTACTGTGGTAAGGAAGGCCTTCTACATTGCTCACCTCATTAGCAAAGGCATTGCCTCAAAAGCAAAACAGGTCATAACTCCCCTGTACTTGACCCTCATCAGGCCAATAACTGAGTACAATGCTCCCTTTGTATGTACCTCACCTGGCACCTGCAGCAACTTGAGAGACCCCAGAGATTTATAACCAAGAAATTACAGGGTCTCCATCACATGTCATGCATTGACAGACTCAAGTCATTGTCACTGTACTCAGTAGCATACAGACTACTTAGAGAAGACTTGTGCCTGGCCTATACAGCAATCTCAGATCCAAACTTAATCGAAATGCTGCATATCCGCAAGAGTAATGGGATAAGGGTCACTTGCTCCAGGGACCTTTACCTGGCCTTCAACATAAATAGAACCTGCTGGAGAGACAGATATGTCTCTGAGGTTGCCACTCCTCATGAATAGGAAACCAGTTCACATCAAACAGAGCCCCTCTATGAGCCTGTTTATGTGTAGCCTGGATGACTGGATGGGAAACCATAAATTTCTTGCCAGGATTTCACCTATGTTCCTCCTAGATATGTGCAGCCATTGTTAACTAAGATTTTAAGTTTATGCTAGATCCTTTATATTGGGCTTCTCTAGTATTATATCGGGTACACATGGAAAGGCTTATAAAGACCTTTGGGTCAGTATCCTAGTAACCACCAATGAACCTATCAAGTAACAAGAGTATTCTTTCCTTCAGTCACCTAAGTTTTTAGAGATCGTAATCTTACTTGAGTGTTGGCACACTCTCATACTGCACTGGATTTTTTTTTTTCAGGATAACTGTTGCCATATTCCTAAGAATTGGGTCGGGAGAGGAACTTAGGAGAAAGCAAGCTCAGCAGCAGATGGCCAAGAGTAATTACATGTAAACATTAATTGCCACTACATAGTTTGAGTTATTCCTGGATATACAAACAGAAGGCAAACAAGGCACTCCAAACTCAAAATCGGAAAACAGATGTATAGTTCAGGCAGGGAGCAATCAACAAAAAGGGTGAGGTGAATAATACTTCAACATTCTACACTATGTTGCTTTCACAGTGGGGTCAATTCAAGAGAGCGGCACTGGAAACAGCAGCAGTACCAGTGCGGATACAAATTTATTCACAGTACAGTGGCTGTACAAGAATAACAGATAATTAACACCCACAGTAATGGTAATTAGGTAGCTTACAGAAGGGTACTACAGCAGTTAGAGACACCAGGAAGGTGCCAGGTTGTCCAGTTGTGTGGCTCATAGCAGTAAAATAATGGAGGGCACACACTCTGCTACTGTTAGAGGCTGAATAAAACAAGTTGAAGGTAGCATTATACCTGGCAAGCTATCAGCTGGCTGTACAAAGCCAGGGTGAGGCGGTGTGAGCCTTATGGGACAAACTCCAAAATACATGTCAACAGTAATACGACAGATTGCTTCTCATAGCCTATTGTTTATCAGCCCTATGTAGAGAATTTAGCTGGTCAAAATAAGAATATTCTAAGGATAAATAGGAGCAACTTATGACTGATCAGGGTGTGAAGCACCAGTCGCCACAGAATAGAATGCAGTCCAATGGGTACAATGTTACCAAACGCTGTGACTACAACAAAGAAGTCCACTCACACAGTTTCGTCATAGAATGGCACTTAAGAAGGAGTAGTTTTCTACCACGAGAAGGGTATCCTGCTTATCCATCTTCAGGTGAGGGCTGTATTCAAGAAAACAGTGGAGTGATGAAGTTTATACCCCAAACATGTACCCCGCTCTCAGATTCCACACTCATTTAGCTTAGTGGCAGCTTCTCATGTTCAGTGGGTAAGGACATCATGGGAGAACATTAAGAGATTAGGAAGATGGTAGTACAATGCTTTTGAAAGATAGCTGAAAAATAACCTCTTTTACCACACCTAACATTTTTGTTTCTTATTTGCAGAAACTGGGTATTACCTGTAAGACATACATCGTACCTTTCAACAATACTTTGTTGACTGGAGATTCCTGCATGTTTGATCACCTGGAACCTTGTTCTTGCTCTTCCATGTGAATGTAAACACCTGTCTTGTATATCACCTCTTGGAACATGCTGACATTACCTGCAATGTATTGTGGTATCAAAGGCATAACGTAAAATTTGAGTTAAAGCCCAAATTATGATATTTACACTGAGGCCACAAAGTTTGCTGAGCTGTACACTCTTCCACAACCCTTAATGTTGCCTACTATTCATGGTGATACTTATATCAAGGGTTCAAATGGTATTTTTGAAATGTGCAGTTCTTGCTCTGTATGCCATTCTTCAGCAGACAGACTACTGTCCATCCATATGGTACATGGCCCATTCGACCCTGCTTGACCTCTAACAGCTATGCAATATGCACACCACCAACAAAGACTGTAATCTTTTATAGACAGAAATGGAAAATGGCTGGTGCAACAGATTTCTACCACAATATTCCTATACTTACTCAATAAAACTTCCTGTGCATGTCAAGCAATACTACACATGGTCTGTATTCAGTAATATTCTGAACGAATAGCCTGTAAATCATTAATCCTCTCTGGGGTATATAGCATGGTGCTTCTTAACCATGGAGCTTAGCTCACTCAACAGTGCTTGGGCTTAGCTGGTTATGTTTATTAATGTTTTTTTTTAACTCCATGCCTACTATATACCAATAAACTTATCAAACAAATATACAGTTACCAGGTATCTTACAAATGTACATGCTGCATATAGAATATATATGCAGACAAAAACATCAATTATTAGATGAATGTATTTCTATAAGCACTCTCATTTGAATGTCATTATATGGTCATTAATATAAACTACTGACCACACCAATTTTTATACTACCATGATTGTGCTACAAATACCTTTGAATTGCACATGCCCTGCACATCAACACTGACTGCATAGTTTAGCTTTCCACAGTGTGCTATTTTTCCTGTCTGAATACCCCCTACTGTGATTTATGTACTGTAAGACTACCAACTATATACACACATAACAAGGTATCTGTTAGCAACCATTTGTTTGTTTCAGTATGTAATAAAAACAACAAATAGATGTGCACTGTACTCTCCAAGTTACCAGAAATTAAAGTTAATCTCTGTTTGAAATCATGTGATGTGTTTTCACTTATTTCTTTATTCAGCTGTTTGTTTTGTTTACTTGTTAATTGCAAGTGGGAGGCTGAGAGACTCTTGAGTCACAACCCGAGCTCCATGGTGCAAGACATAAACAGAAACAGCAGTCTGAACATATAAGATGTTCCTGATACCATACCTGGTTACTAGGCTATGGTCCCTGAGCAGCCATATCTCTAGGCCACATCTGAGCCCATGTGCATGCAAGGCAGCAGCTGATGTCCCCGTCCAACAGAGACGCAGTTGGTATCCCACGGCTGTATGTGCTGTTAACCATCCAGCTGACCAGGTTATGCATAAGGTGTAGGTAACTACCCTGCCTGATGTGGACAGGGTGCCCATCACATCACATGGTGATTGTGTGGGACAAACTTACTGCATCACTTGTTTAGGCCCAGACCACAATGTCCCTTATTGTCGCTTCTGTGCTTTGTTCAATGCCAGAACTATCCATTGTCGGGCCCTTATTGTAGCCAGATATTTTCACTTACAGTCCTCAAATTCCAAAATGGCTTCAGTAAGCCATTTGACAGCAGATCTTCTTAAAAAAACGTAAAGATAGAGACAGAGACAGACCGCACAGGTCAAAACCTACCAATGACGCTTTTGTTAAGCTAGTAGTCAGTTCTCTGTTACTCAGTGAGGCACTTTGCGACTAAGGGACAGCTCCTCACTGCCCTCTCCACACTTAAACACAGTACAGCAATGAGACCTGGTAACATGCAGCGATGCCTCTAAATAGTTTGACACATGTTTGACACATGACCTGTCCAGCCCGCTAGAATCTCTGATCATCCGCAGTCTCCAGACAGGCTGCATCCCTGTGGAATGGAGGACAGTAACAGTCATTGCTCTACATAAAATTGGACCATCAACAGACCCAAGGAACTACAGACCCATACGTTGGACTAGTCTTATATGCAAGGCCATAGAAAGAATTATCATGGATATAATAAAGACATTGGAAATCTTCAAAAACTGGACCCATACCACTTCAGTTTCATCAAGGGTAGGTAACACCTACTATACTCAGTGGAGAAGTTTGATAAGGCCACTTGTGCCATGCATCAACTACCTATCTAGTAGTGCATACTCCCTACCTCAACCTGGCAAAGGTATTTGACACAATACTTCACTTGGATATTATAGACAAACACATATTTAGACATAAATCCCTATGTAACCCAATGGATAGTCACATGGCTCATGGATAGGACACATGAAGTTTGGGTGGGGGAATCCACCCCCACCAATAGGTCTGTTACTAGTGGTGTTCCACAGGGCTCAGAACTGGGAACTCTCCTGTTTGGAATGTAATTCTCTGAAGTCAGATCAACTATAGAGAGTCTTAGCCAACCAGATTTGTTGATGACTGCAAGCTGGGGCCAATGATTGATTTCTCCAAAGATGTAGATATCCTTGAGGAAGTTCTGAGTGCCAAGTAACTTGTACCAGAACCATAATATAAAACTAAATGCAAAGAACATATTTATAAGCTTTAGGAAGATGACCACCCCTGCAAATTACAACGTTTTATACACTCTCCTAAGAGTAAACCCAGTGGTAAGGGACTTGAGAACTCAGGTTGACAGTAACCTGAACTTTGATCGTCTTGCATCCATCATTGCATTCTATGTGGTGCAAGTCAGCAGTTATGGCATGGCATCCAGATCTAAGAAGATCATAGTCCCACTATGCCAGACCTCTCAACCATACCAATTTACTCGGTTTTTAACGAGTTTTGGGTCCAAATGAAGGGGTGCCACGATTCCCAAGTGGCACCCCTTAATTTCCGATTATTTTTCTTTTAGTTTTATTAATTTTTTCAAGTTTGCGCTGTCAGAGCTGACGTCATCACGTGCACGATGATGTCAGCTCTGTCAGGGCTATCAGCCAGTCAGAATTGAGCTCCTTGAGCTCATGTCATCATTTCCAGCAAGCAGGAAACATTTCGATCATATTAGCAGCAGCAACATGTATTATGCATTTATTGGACCGTTTGGGATTTGGATATAGCAGCCGCAAGAGTGAGAAACAAGCAGGAGTGGATCTATTTCAGCGAGCAGCTGCAGAACTGTTTTATAGCAGCCACGGATTTATTTCAGTGAGCAGGACCATTTTGGAGTTGGATATAGCAGCCGCAAGAGCGAGCAACAAGCAGGAGGGGATGTATTTCAGCCAGCAGGACTGGTTTATAGCAGCCACATCCCGCATTTTGGGGCAAGCAGGTTTGGTGTGGGTGTGGGTGTGTGTGTGTGTGTGTGTGTGTGTGTGTGTGTGTGTGTGTGTTTAATTTACTTATTCCATTTCTTTGAATTTGTTTTCAGACTGCTGTTACATGATGAAGATGTTTGAACACTGGTCATAGATGGTTTGCGTCTGTAGACTAAAGCTCTTTGGCACTGTCTTTGCTATTGTTTGTTGCTATAGACTATGTGGTGGGCTTGTAACATTGGTACAATTCTTAATTTCAAGACTGCATGTCACAACTTCCTGAATTTTGGCCCAATTTTTAGGTTCTGTATTATTGTAATTTTATTTTAATAGCAGGTGTCTATCTGAGCTCTTCCTTACATTTGTTTGGTTCACACTAATATATAGTTATCTGAATGTACGATTGATTTTAATAGTTTGGCGTTTCTTAGAAAATGGCTTATTTACAAATTTTATTTCTTTTTTCCCTGAAATTTGTTTGCTTGTTTTTACTTTATATAGCATTGCTTGAGTGTGTGTTTTGTAAAGTGCTTGAACATGAACTTGAATGGGATACAGAACTTTAATTTATGACATATTCATCCAGTGAGGCAACAAACATTAAATGATAGTCTACCTTAAAAATGTCTAGATACCAACAGTCATACCAATGCTGTGAGGATACCATTCTATGATAAAGCAGGATGTTAACCACAAGCTTTTATGAATAAGCAAATAGAAACTACTTTTTAAAAGATCTGTTGATGTTTGCAAAAGTATAGCAATTGCACACACAAAAGAAATAGAAGTTTCATATGGATAGAGCAATAACAGAAAAAAACTAACTGCATATATTGCTATTTTCAGTTGATTATTGCAGCTGACTAAACTTTTTGAATGAAAATAAAGTCTAACAAATCTGTGGATTCCTAAGTTGCAGCAGATAAGAGTGCACAAATGCAACTGTGGAGAAGTAAGAAAGGGATATCAGATTATATCCAGTCAGTGCTGCAGACACAGCATTATGAACCACTGTCTTGAAACTTTACTGGGAGATAAAATGCCATCCTGGTTTTGTCATGTGTGTTATGGGCTGTCTATAGAGGTACTCAGTCTCAAGCCCTGTACCTTGGGTACAAGGTTAAAAGAGCCTAAGGTCCCTAGCCACCATGACTTGTGAATTCATGCCTCATATCTGTTACTTATAAAATCTGTGGTTTTCAGTATTTTTGTGGCAAATTACAGATTTAATTCACTAAATAATGACAGGCATTTGAATTTCAGACTTCATATTCTTCAGAAAATAAATAGTAACACAAAACGTTTTATTCTAGTAATTTTCTAAGTTTATAAGAACAGTATTTGAAATGTGTCCCAATTTTGGGGCTGTATTCCCCCCATTATTGGCTTTGTCCAGGTTTTTTGTGCTAAGAAGTTCAGAGCTAAGGTGAGAAGTGAGAACTGAATTCACTAAATGATAGCCATTTAAGTTTCAGTCTTCCTATCTTTCAGGAAACCTCTGATTTGGCATAGTGGTATGTTGCTCTGACTGTAGTGCACAGGGGCCTGGGTTCAGGACTTGGCCGTGAAATGTATTGTTGTAACACAACATTTTATTCTAGCAACTTTCCAAAATGTTTGTCCACCCCCCCAAAAAAAAACTGAAATTGAAAATAAGTGCGAGAAGCTGTACAAGATGCCTAAGGCTTACACTACTGTCATTCTATTTATATATATATATATATATATATATATATATATATATATATATATATATATATATATATATATCTTGGGTGTGGAAGTAGACTTTTATGATGGACAAGTTGTGAACTGGACAGTTTTGTCATTATTGGTTCATACATTTTGTTTTATTGTCTACTGGAAAAAATGTTCAAACAATAAATTTAAAATGCGCTTTGGCTAACAAGTCTTCTGTATTTACAAGGATTATAATGTAATAAAGTCAGGAAGGTGTATCAAAGAACACATGTATGTTTCTTGTTTTGTGTGCAAGAGGCCAATGATATGAAAACCGCCCAAAAGCAATCTTTATCCATCACTGGCCAGATGCATTTTCTTTGGCTATGGTGTGTGTTTCAATGCTGTTTCAATGAATGTGAGTTTTAATGCCAAGTCTATTTTCATTGTGAGACAGTATTGCTTTGTTTAGCAGCCTTGTTTAGCAGATGTCAGTGTTTATGCATTGTGCTATAAAATTTAAAAATAAAATCCCAATAATCATTGTAGAGGTAAAGCAGTATGCACACATTAGTGTTTATGGTAAATGGGGTGAAAAAGCCAGGTAATAGGACACTGGAATGGCTGCAAGGGGACGCTGGTGCCATATTTTGGTTGCCCCACAATTCCAGTGGAGTGGGTGGGGATACTTAATTATGTATGCAAATTTGATGTTAATCAGCGCACAGATTTGTACCTTTTTTTCATGGCCCTTGTCCAGATATTTGATGTTTCCAGGTTGAGAGGTATGCACTATGCTCAGCCCTCATTAGACCAATAATCGAGTACAGGTATTTGCAACAACTACAGCGGCCACAGAGATTCTTCATTAAAATAATACAGTGTGCAAACAATATGCCCTATGTGGACTACCTTAAAGCTTTGTCCCTGTACTCAGTCTCCTACAGACTACAAAAGGCCAATCTTTGCCTAAAACACAAGGCATTCTCCAATCCAGCCCTGATAGATCTGCTACACATTCACAAAACAAACAGCACAAGAATATCTGTGACATAAACAAAATATGATTGGAGGAACAGGTGTATGTTTCATAGATTACACCCCTTCTCTGGAACAGACTTCCCATTTATGTGAAGCAGAGCTCTTTTCTTAGCCTATTCAAATATTTGGACCAATGGATGAGAAATCATAAATTCACCCCTGCTTGTCACCTGTGGCCATTATGGACAACAGTAGCCTGTAGATGCTGTTAGGCACAGGGATATACTAAAGTCATTCCAGTCCTTGGGCACTGATAATTAAGAAAACTGG
This sequence comes from Protopterus annectens, assembly GCF_019279795.1. NCBI lineage: Eukaryota > Metazoa > Chordata > Ceratodontiformes > Protopteridae > Protopterus > Protopterus annectens. The sequence goes on from NC_056732.1 coordinate 587,990,229, forward strand.
GGCATAAATGGGTAGGCTTAAAAAGGCTCTGGACCATTAGTCTGATATTCTCCTATGAGGAGTTCTTCTAGTCAGTTGCAAATGCATGAATTTGCTTTCTTCAGACATTTATGAAACAACATGTTGGAATCCAGGAATACATATAGGTTCATAGGTAGGTACTAGGATATTGGCCCTAGGGTCTATATAGGGTCTATAAAAGCCTAACCAAAAGGGTACCATGTGTTTTTCCACCAAAGAAAATTATTTTCCTGTGCTCCTCTCGAGCAGAGCCACAGAAATGATCCCCGGAGTGAATTTCCTATTTCCCATCCAATCATCAAGATTTTTCTTGAAGAGTGCTAATGAGCAGCTTTGTCTGATACAGATAGGTAATTTGTTCCAGAGTATGGGAAGTCTCTGGGAAAGTAATCTATACCTCCAGCATGTCCTGTATATTGTGGTGACAAGGTTTAGGTCCCTAGATTGTGTAGCTCAGAGGGATTGGGATTTCTTTAAGTGGAGCATATCCAACAGCTCTGGGTTTGACATAGCTTTGTATGTTAGGCAGAGATCGCCTCTGAATAGGCGATATGTGACGGAGTATAGCTGGAGTATTTTGAGACGGTCTGCATAGGGCAACTGTTTGAGGCTGGTAATCCTTTTAGTGAGGTATTTCTGTGGCCTTTCCAGTTGTTGTAGATGTCTTGTGAGATACATACCAAAAGGGGCATTGTACTCTATAATGGGTCTAATGATTGATGAGTAGAGGGAACAATGACGTCTTTTTTCCTGGATGAGAAGCCTTTTGTGAAGAGATGTGCTACATAGAAGGATTTCCTGACTACTGTGGCAATGTGATTATCAAAGGAGAGACTACTGTCCACCTGCGTCCCAAGGTCTCTTATCACACTTTTGGTGTTAAGTAGACTACCACCTATGTGGTAGTGCATGGGTGCAGAGCTTTTACCAAAGGGGATGACAATGCACTTTTTGTCATTGAGCTTGAGGCCATGGCTTTGACACCATGCATCTGTCTCAGTGAGGCCCTTTGGTAGGATGTCCACATCGTTCTGAGTTTCGATTATGGCTCGTAGTTTGCAGTTATCTGTGAACTTTGTTAGCCAAAGACCTTCTGTGTTAGCCTGTACTTCAGAGAAGTTGATACCAAACAGGAGAGGACCCAGGACTGAACCCTGTGATACTCCGCTTGTCAATGTTCTGAAGTCGGATTTGGAGTCTGCTACTATCACAGTGTGGGTTCTGTCAGTGCGCCAGTTGGCAACCAATCTTCTGACTCAGGGATTTATACCTAGTTTAGTGAATTAATCTATAATTCCAGAGTGGGAGGGGCTTTTTAAAGCCTTGGCGAGATCTAGATAGGCTGTGTGAACCACCTTACCCTCATCTAAAGCTTTGGTGACTGCTGCAAAGAAGTCTATCAGGTTTAGGAAACATGATCTGCATTTCACAAACCTGAAATGGGTGAGGTCCAGAGTTTCGAGATTACCAATGTCTTTGTTTATAAGTTCCATGATGATACATTCCATGGCCTTGCAGACCAGGCTCATCAGGCTAATGAGGTGGTAGTTCCTGTGGTCCATGGTTGCTGCCCCTTTGTGGAGTGGGATAACCGTCACTGTGCACCATTCAGTGGGCACAAATCATGAGGTGAGGCTATGATTTAACATGGTACTTAGGTGGGGTGCCAGTTCATTATGTAGTTTGTGCAGAATGCAGCCTGGGATGTTGTCAGGTCCCATGGATGCTGTGTTCTTGGCTTTGGAGAGTGTGGTTTTTACCTGTGCAGCCATGATTACAGGAAATTTGCATTCTTCTGGTATAGAGATGGGACCTTTTGGGGGTAAGAGGGGGGTAAAGTTAGCACTGAACCTATCTGCCAGGATGTTGGCAATATCAGTTGGTTCTGTATATTTAGTGCCATTGAGCTGTAACTCAGAGCAGATCTGAGTGTTTCCATTGAGATTCTTGACATAGCTATAGAATTTGTGGTTGTCTTCAGAATCAGTGACAATTTTGTTTTCGTAACTAGCTTTGGAGGATTTTATGAAGAATCTCAGCTTCTTACTGAGGCTTATCAGGGAATTCCATCAATCATGAGATTTTACTATTTTTTGCAACAGTTTCTTCTGTTGCAGAGTTTGTTTATGGCAGGGGACCACCAGATTGGCTTCCTGTTTTTGGAGGATAGCATCTTGGTTCTGTTAGGGATAGCATGATCCATGCACTCTTGTAAGTGCTTATAAAGTGCATTTGTGTAGGATTCAGCAGTCGTACCTCTATTGTCCACCTGCATGGGTATCGTGAATTTTGTCACTTCTGTCTTAAGAAGCGTAAAGTTGGCTTTGGAGAAATTTTTTACCGTGGTTTCCCTAATGGGGGTGGGGGCAGGATGTGGATGTCTAGGGTGATTAGCTTGTGGTCTGACCAATGAAGAATTGACCTCTGGTGTTGAACACTGGTCACCCATGTTGGCATTGACCAGGTCTAGGATACTGCTAACCCTGGTGTGAGTGAGGATAAGTTGATCCAAAGTACTGGAATTTATGAATTCCAGAAAACATTAAGCTAAAGAGTTGGTACATGAGTAGTTTTCCCAGTTAATGGTGGGGTAGTTGAAATCACCCGTTATTAGGGTGTTGGGTTGTACCCTAATATTTTCCACTGTATCAAGAATTGAGTAGTGGGAATCCTGGAGCCTGGTGAGAGATCTGTAGTAAGCTACAATTTGGATTGCGGTCTTGCCCAGAGTTAGTTGCACTTGGATAATCTCGGATGCATTTTGCTTAGCAACTGGCCTGTAGATGTGGATATCCTTAATGAATATGGACACGCCTCCGCCTTTAGTGTTTCTGTCCAGATTAGGTGTTCGAAAGGTGTTGTATGAATTATAGCCTGGTAATGCAGAGGTGCTCTCTGCAGCCTTGAACAGGTCACTGTCACTGCACAGATGTCGATGTTCTCCATTTTTAGCAGTGCCTCAAGTGAGTGCATTTTAGGTTTAGACTTCTAACATAGAGTAGCATTACCCTCAGATTTTGCTTGTTTGTACCTGTTACAGTGTTGAATTTGTCATTTGAACCTTGCCTAAAAAAAGGCATTATAGGGGTCACAAGAGCCTTAGCCACTATCCTGAATCCCAAGGATCACAGGTGCAAGCCATCTCTGGCAAAGCATTGTGGTCTGTCAATCGTGTCATCCCAGGCAGACAGATACTGAATCCCCTTAGAACGACACCAAAAGCTTAGCCAATTGTTGAAGTCAATCATTTTGTCCTTGTACTGTGTTATCATTTTGCGTGATGGCAGGATGTTTCTCAGGGCTAGGGTCATACCTGCCTGGGCTACAAGATCGGATTCATGTAGTCCAGGCTGGTACATCTCAGGTCATTCACACCAACATGGACAATGACAGAGTCATGTTTGTACTTTTTGTGGAGTGACCTGAGTGCATGCATTATGTGATAGATCCTGGCACCAGACATGCAGCTGACAGTAACTTTGTCCTCCTTTAGCCTGGTAAGTGGAACATCAATGTGCCTGACTATAGAGTCACCTATGACTAGAGTGTTGGATACATTGTTATGCCTTATGGGCTGTGTTTGAGTGGCACAATCAGTTTTTGGGCTATGTGCCATTTGGGTTGTGTTGTGTGTGGAGGTTACTTGCATTTCTGCTTTGGAGGTCTCTGTTGCTTGGGCAGATTTTTATTGAGAGCCTCCATGAATGTAGATGTGTGTTGTTTTTCTATGTGTGTGTTTTGGTGATGTAGGTTTTGAGGGCCTATGTGATGAGTGTGGGATGGTGCAAGTGTTTACCTTCTCCTTTCGACTGTCTAGTCCAGTCTTGGTTGAAGAGAGCTTTGCTTCCAGTTTGGCTATATAAGTGCATCTTTCACAGGTTGTAGTGTTGGGTGGTAGGAGGAGAGGGTTGTCTGTGTGCATGAGGCAATTGCTGCATTGCCCCCAAGATGCCCAGATTCAACAGGTAGGCAGGAGAAAACTTTGGGAGCTGATCCTTAGACTTGCCTGGATAGGTGCTTATTTATTAAGTACTAAAAACTGTGTTCCTCTAGACAAGTGAGGAAAGTTGAGTGTTGTAGTAATTTGTAGCTTATTTAGTGCTTACAACAAATTCTGAACAAGTGCTGACCTAAAAGAAACAGATTTGAGTGTAAAACTAAACAATGGCTAGTTCTAAGGGAAAGTTTGAAGAGCAGAATTTATGGTGCTGGAAACAGTTTAACCCTAGCAAGGTGGCAATGCATAAAGCATATATATATTTTTCTTTTTTTATGTAACAGTAGCAAATGAGCAAACTGATTTAAACCAATTAACCAATAAAAAGCTAAAAGCTGAGTTCCATACCAGCAGTCTTCAATCACACATGTTCTAACTGCACATTCCAGCCACTAGTGTGCGGGAGAACCTTCTCCAAAAAAAAGATGGCCTGGATTACTGCTCAGGTTATACAAGCAAAGCTAGATTCAGCAGTTCTGAATCTAGTCTATGCTACTGCAAACAAGACATACCAATTTCAGAAAGAAGCAGTTTAAACAAGCAGGCACAATAAGCCTTTAACCAGAAAGTCCTAGCTCAGAAGGGCAGAATCTACCCTCTCCTCCTACGAGTGCAGACCACACCTGTAAAATAACTGGCCCATAGCCCAAGTGCTTAAACCAGAACTAATATACTTTTAGACACTGAGCCTTCAATCAGCAATTCCCAGCTTAGAAGGATGTAAGCTACCTGTCCAGCCACAACAGTGTAGACCACAAACCTTCTTAACAACTGATCTGAATCCCAAGTGCTTAAACCAAAGGCTTAGGATAGCAGTTACAATTTAATCAAGCTACTAACAAGCAGCAATAAATGCAGCAGAATGAATGTAATTAAGTACTTTTAAGAACAGGCAGCAAGAGCAAAATAAAGTAGGAAGAAACACAAATACAGTAAAATCAGATGAATAAAGTGCAGTTATTTATATATATATATATATATATATATATATATATATATATATATAAAACAATCGAAAATGAACAATTAGATTTAAACAAATTACCCAATTAAAACCAGTAAAAAAGCTCAAAACTGAGCCCTGTTCCAGAAGTCTTCAATCAGACAAATTCGAACTTCACACTCCTGCCACTGGGGTGCAGGTGAACCTTTTCCAAAAAAGATGGCCTGGGTCTTTGCTCAAGTTATACAAAGAAAGCTAGATTCAGCAGGCCTGAATCTGGTCTATGCTACAGCAACAAGGTGCACCAAATATCAGAAGGAAACAGTTCAAATAAGCAGACACAAATAAGCCTTTAACCAGAAATTCCCAGCTCAGAAGGGCAGAGTCCAGCCTCTCCTCCCACAAGAGTGCAGACCACAAACCTTCTTAATGTAAAATAACTGGTCTGAAGCCCAAGTGCTTAAACCGAACAGTTACAATTTAATCAGGCTACTACCAAACAGTAATAAATACAGCAGAATAAATACAACTGAGTACTTCTAAGAAGAGGCAAAAGCAAAATAAAGTAATAAAGGAGAATGCATATGAAGAGTTGTATGAAAGATTGGACACTAAGGAGGGAGAAAAGGACCTTTACTGATTGGCTAGACAGAGGGACTGAGCTAGGAAAGATGTGCAGAAGGTAAAGGTGATAAAGGATAATGAGGGAAACAGTCACAAGTGAGGAGAGGCTGTTGAGCAGATGGAAAGAATACTTTGAGGGGCTGATGAATGAAGAGAATGAGAGGGAGAGAAGGTTGGATGATGTGGGGATAGTGAATCATGAAGTGCAATGGATTAGCAAGGAGGAAGTAAGGATAGCTATGAAGAGGACGAAGAATGCAAAGGCTGTTGGTCCAGATGACATACCTGTGGAAGCATGGAGGTGGTTAGGTGAAATAGCAGTGAAGTTTTTAACCAGATTGTTTAATGAAACCTTAGAAAGTGAGAGGATGCCTGAGGAATGGAGAAAAAGTGTTTTGGTACTGATTTTTAAGAATAAGGGTGATGTGCAGAGTTGTAGTAACTACAGAGGAATTAAATTGATCAGTCACAGCATGAAGTTATGGGAAAGAGTAGTGGAAGCTATGTTAAGAAGGGACGTGATGATTAGTGATCAGCAGTATGGATTCATGCCAGGAAAGAGCACTACAGATGCAATGTTTGCTCTGAGAGTGTTGATGGAGAAGTACAGAGAAGGTCAGATGGAGTTGCATTGTGTTTTTATAGACTTAGAGAAAGCATATGACAGGGTGCCTAGAGAGGAGTTGTGGTATTGTATGAGGACGCCGGGAGTGTCATAGAAGTATGTATGAGTGTTACAGGATATGTACGAGGGTACTGTGACAGCAGTGAGATCTGCAGTGGGAGTGACGGATGCAGTTAAGGTGGAGGTGGGATTACATCAAGGATCAGCTCTGAGCCCTATTTTATTTGCAATGGTGATGGACAGGTTGACAGACGAGATCAGACAGGAGTCCCCATGGACTATGATGTTTGCAGATGACATTGTTCATAGGTTCATAGGTTTATACTAGGCTATCTGCCCTGAGGCATTTATAAGCCTAGCCCAAAGTTTTGTGGTTTGCACAACCCCTTATGTCTGTGGAATACTGTTCCTATTAGTTTGCCGTGCCTCTGTCCAGCAGTGACACAGAGATGATTCCCGGGGTAAACCTACGATCTCCCTTCCACTGGTCAAGATTCTTTTTGAACAGAGCCAGCGAGGTGCTCTGTCTTACATGGACCGGGATTTTATTCCACAGCATAGGGAGTCTGTGGGAGATGAATCTATCCCTCCAGCATGTCCTATTTATATTTGTGTTGAGGTTTAAGTCGCTTGCTCTAGTGATTCTGGTGGATTTGGATTTTTTGAGGTGGAGCATGTCCATTAACTCGGGGTTGGACAGGGCCTTGTATGTCAGGCACAGGTCACCTCTGAGAAGATGGTATGCGACTGAGTAAAGCTGGAGTTTCTTCAGTCTGGCAGCATAGGACATGTTTTTGAGTTCTATTATCCTTTTGGTGAGGAACTTTTGGGGCCTTTCCAATTGCTTGCAGGTGTCGGGTGAGATACATTCCGAATGGGGCATTGTACTCAATCATTGGTCGGATAAGTGAAGAGTACAGGGGGACAATGACCTCTCTTGATCTGGATGTGAATCCCTTCATGATCAGATGGGCAATGTAGAAGGTCTTTCTAATCACTTTGGCAACATGAGTGTCAAAAGAAAGGTTACAGTCAACCTGGGTCCCCATGGTCCCTGATAACCTCTTCAGTGCTTAGTGGATTTCCTCCTATATGGTAGCTTGGGGATAGCTTGTTTTTCCCGAAGGGTATGACTATATATTTTTTGGCGTTTAACTTCAGGCCATGGCTCTGACACCAGCTATCCGTTTTCGTGAGACCCTTCTGAAGGATATCTGTGTCTGATGTATTTTCAACTATAGCACCCAGTTTGCAGTCATCTGCAAATTTTGTCAGCCATAGTCCTCCTATGTTTGCCTGTACTTCTGAGAAGTAGATGACGAACAATAGGGGGCCCAGGACTGAACCCTGTGGGACACCACTTGTGACCGGCTTGGAGTATGACATGGCGCCAGCAACTATAACCCTGTGTGTTCTGTCCTTTAGCCAGTTCGCAACCCATCTTGTGACATATGGGTTTATATTTAAGCTGGTAAGTTTTTCAATGATACCCGAGTGGGGTATTGTGTCGAAAGCTTTAGCAAGGTCGAGGTAGGCTGTATGAACTGCCTTTCCCTCATCAATAGCCTTGGTGACTGTTTTGAAAAAGTCGACTGAGTTCAAAAGGCATGATCTGCCCTTGACAAAGCCAAACTGGGTCGGATCCAATGTCTGTAGGTCCCCAATGTCATTATTTATGAGTTCCATTATGATCCTCTCCATAGCTTTGCAGATCAGGCTTGTTAAGCTTATGGGTCGGTAATTTCCAGGGTCAGTAGAGGCACCGCCTTTGTGAAGTAGGACCACAGTTGCCGTACGCCACTCCTTGGGCACGTATCCTGTGGTAAGGCTAAGATTAAACAGCAGCCTTATGTGCGGGTTTAGTTCCTCATTGAGTTTGTGTAGCACACAGCCGGGGACACCATCCGGTCCCATGGATGCTGTGTTCTTAGCTTTAGAGAGAGCTTTTACCTGTGCATTTGAGATGCTGGGGGGGCTACATTCCACTGGGATATTTATCTCTCCTTTTGGGGGGGAGGGAGGGGTGAAGTTTGCACTGAACCTGTCTGCCAGTATGTTGGCAATGTCTGTGGGTTCGGTGATTTTGTGATCTGTAGTGAGTGTAGGGAACAGGTGGAGGAGACCCTGGAGAGATGGAGATATGCTCTAGAGAAGAGAGGAATGAAGGTCAGCAGGACTAAGGCAGAATGTGTGTGAATGAGAGGAAGGATAGAGGAATGGTGAGGATGCAAGGAGTAGAGCTGGTGAAGGTGGATGAGTTTAACTACTCGGGATCAATAGTTCAGAGTAATGATGAGTGTGGAAGAGAGGTGAAGAAGAGAGTACAGTCAGGATGGAGTGGGTGGAGAAGAGTATCAGTAGTGGTTTGTGACAGACAAGTGCCAGTAAGAGTGAAAGGGAAGGTCTACAAGAGGATAGTAAGACCAGCTATGCTATATTGGTTGGAGACAATGGCATTGACACAAAGGCAGGAGTTAGAGCTGTATGTGGCAGAGTTAAAGATGTTAAGATTTGCATTGGGGTGTGAAGAGGGTGGATAGGATTAGGAATAAGTATATTAGAGGGTCAGCCCAGGTCCAAAGGTTTGGAGACAAAAGCCAGAGAGGCAAGATTAGGTTGGTTTGTACATGTGCTGAGGAGGGATGCTGAGTATATTGGAAAAAAAGATGCTAAGGATGAAGCTACCAGGTAACAGGAAAAGAGGAAGGCCTAAGATAATGTTTATGGATGTGGTGAGAGAGGACATGAAGGTGGTTGGTGTGACAGAGCAAGATGCAGAGGACAGGAAGAAATGGAAACAGATGATCCGCTGTGGCGACCCCTAATGGGAACAGCCGAATGAAGATGACACAAATACAGTAAAAGCAGATGAATAATGTGCAATTTTTGTATTTATTTTTTTTTGTTTGCTTGTAAAGTGCACGGAAAGAGGAAGGAAGAACTGGAGAGAAGAAGGAAGAACCTAAGTGGGTTGGCCTTCTCAAATCTTCTCTCTGTATTAAGTAGAGTGAACACTAGACTTAGAATATAATCACACTGTACTTGGTTAAGTGAGCAAATGAGATGGACCCAGGATGAGTGTTCAAATAATGATTTACAGGAGGGGCGGGAAATTCCAGAGCCACCAACATTACCACCAAGCCAAGAACAGTGAGAGTGGGTGGGCAACTAACTGCAGAGAGACGCACAGCACACTATTCAGAACAGAAAAATAAACTACAGTACTTTTAAACTGCAAGTTTGAACTTAACAGAAAAATAAAATATATTACTGCAAGTCTGCACTTAACTTCAGCTTCTAATGCAGACGATTGTAGCCAAGCAAGTCACTCAGAAAATGAGCATAAATTGAATTCTTGGCTCTGTGGCTAGCACTTAAAGTACAGAGGAAACTCTCTGGGCTAAGAGTTAAATATCAAATAAGAAGTGAAAAAACTGCAACCCCCTCTTACGGCAGAGAGGCACACAGCACACTTTTCATAACAGAAAAATAAAATACAGTACTTTTAAAACTGCAAGTTTGCACTTAACAGAAAAATAAAATACAGTACTGCAAGTTTGTACTTAACTTCAGCTTCTAATGCAAGTGATTCTAGCCAAGCGAGTCACTCATAAATTAAGCATAAATTGAATTCTTACAGGTAATATGTATACCTTGTACCTTTCTGGCTCTCTAACACTCAGACATAGATTCCAGTTGAAAACATACTTATCTTTGATTGCAGGTTCCTTGTGTTTGGTTAAGCCCTGCTTAGATTGCCCTCCCTGTGCTCGAGCGTGCTCTATCACTTCTCCCTGCCCCCAGATTCCACCCGCCCCCACTGTGGCTAGCTTTATAGACACAATAGCACACCCCCCTCCAGCTCAACCATTCAATACTCCTCTACTCAGTTAACCCATCCCACACTCACCCCTCCATTTTCTCCTATCTGAACCAATTATTACTGTACTGCTTACACTATTCCAGCTTCCACCCCTCCTCCCAGTAGTTAATATCCTACCACAAGATCCTTAGGACCCTAAACCAGTAACACTAACCTATCCCCAAATATGTTACCATCCAAAGCAATGTCACTATTCTCTCTGCTATCCCTCTTGTTAACTCCATATTTCCTCTCCACTTATAAAAATCAGCCTTACCTAGGATTTTATCACCCAAAATCTCAAACCATACCAGATGTATCGAACATGACAGGCTACCCACTGGTTACTACTATAACTAACTCCGTAACCGCTAGAACACTATCAGCCTATTACACAGAGATATATCAGAGCAAAATCTAAACACTGTCAAAAACTTATAACCAAAATCCTGAAGCTTATAGAAACTACAGGTTATAACCTCGCAATGGATGGAGATATTCACCCAAACCCTGGCCCTGCCACCCTACATAGTGCAACTTCATTTGCAACTAACCCAAATGAATCACTATCTATTAACAAGTTCCCCCAACTCCCCCCTGGTCTGCCATCTAAATATTCGTAGCATAAATAACAAAGAACCTAATCTACACACCTTCCTACAAGCCCATTCCCCTGATATTTTATGTCTAACTGAAACCTGGCCGAAACCATCAACTCCAGATAATGAAATTGTACCACCTGGGTATAATATACTTAGATTTGATCATTCTACTAGGAAGGGGGTAGCTTTACTCTTCAAATCTACACTAAATGTTACCACAGTCCTCATTCAACCACCCCAGGTTAATAAATCAGAAATAATTGCTACCAAGTTCCAAATTAACAAAAAAAATGTATGAATATAGTCTGTGTGTACATTCCACCAGGGAATAATACTAATACCCTAGAAGACATCCTCCATTGGTTAGCTAATAGCTACCCACAAGAAACCATTGTACTTGGAGACCTTAGCATTGATTGGAATACTTGTTCCTCTCAATCTCCTACCACCCATGTATACCTGTATGGATTCACACAGATCATATCCACCCCCACCAGGATAGGGAAACATAACCAAAAGGATAGCATACATGACCGGATACTAATCAATAGCCAACCCCAAATGTTTACATCGGGGGCCATCCCCCATGACCTCAGTGATCACTTTCTCACCTTTATCTGCAAGCACATATCAAACAACTCCCATCAGCTGATGTATAGAACAATAAGAAATAATAAATGCTTTAATCCTAGTAAGTTCCAGGATGAACTTAAGATATGCAACTGTTATGCCGTAAAACACTTGCCCCTACACAAAGCTGTTGCCTACTTTAACAATAAATTCCTCACCATCCTCGATTTTCATGCTCCCATTCGTTCTACTAGGGTAAAGACAAATGCTGCACCGTGGCTCTCTAAAGAAACCAAATCAAAAATCATAGTCCGAAACAAAGCATTGGCAACATGGTGTGCTACAAAAGACCCTCTAAATGAAACCAAATTTAGACAACTAAGAAATGAGACTAAACGATACATTCTATTAGATAAAAAAACTACTACTTCCAACTCTAACAAGGAAACCAAAATAACCCCCAAATATTCTGGGCAGGGATAAATAAATTACTGCACGTAGGTCAAACCACCACTCCACCTCTCTCAACCTCTACTAATAAACTGCCAGTGTATATTGCTAACAACTTTAATAATTTCTTTACTGAAACTATTCAAGGCCTCGCTAGTCAATTGCCCTTTAACTACTCTAACCCACTGGACAACACTCTCAGTACCCAGGCCACCTTCAGCTTCCAGCCAGTCTCTACATCTTTCATTCACTGTTCAAAAAATTAAAACCTACTACCCTAGCTACTGACCTTCTCCCTGCTTAATATTTTCATCAAGCTGCTGATACCATAGCATACCCCTTTTCCATTCTAATTAACCGGTTCATATCAGAAGCCTCTCTTCTCAATATCTGGAAAATATCTCATGTCATACCCCTCCATAAAGGTGGCAACTCTACTCAATTATCTAATTACATACCCATAGCCATACTGTCACCTCTGGCAAAAACTATGGAAAAATGTGTCCAAACAACTTCTGTACTTTCTAACCCAAAACAACCTTCTGGCTAACTCTCAGCATGACTTCAGGCCAAATCATAGTACTACCACAGCTCTCCTCACCTTCTCAAATGCAATAAACTATAACAGGAACAACAACAAGCTATCCTCAGCTCTTTTCTTGCACCTGTCCAAGGCTTTGGATATGGTTAACCACCATCTTCTCATTAACACCCTGGAACAATGTCTCTATGCAATCACTCTCTCCAGTGGGTCGAATCCTACCTATACAATAGACAACAATCTGTCTTATGGCAGAACAACCTCTCAAACCTCCTACCTAACACCCTAGGTATCCCCCAGGGGTCTATTCTGGGTCCACTTCTGTTTTCTATTTTTATTAATGACCTCCACACTGTATGCAGACGACTCAATGTTGATCTGTACTGGCACCTCACAAACAAAGCTGCTAACAATAACTCAAAGTACTTTTAACCTAGTATAGAACTGACTTGCCTCTCGCTGTCTGATTCTAAATCCTAACAAAACAAAGCTCATACTTTTCTCCCACACACAAAGATCCATGGTGCTAACACTCTCCATTAAGTCAAATAATGGTACCATAATCTCACCAGATGTCCATACAAAACTCCTAGGATTTATTGTAGATAATCTTAAGTTCAATGTGCACATCAACAAAACTATCAAAATCATTAACAGAACAATGGGCTCACTATATAGGCTAAAGCTATTCCTTACCCCACCTACTTGGACTGCCATTGCCCAATCCCATGTGCTATCTACCCTCTTCTATGCTTCCCCTTTACTTGCCAACCTAAATAAAACTGATCTTAAACTCTCAAGCTGCTATAATAACATTGCTAGATTTGCCACTGGTCTCCCTTACAGAACACATCATTACAAAAATCTAAAATATCTAGGAAGGCTAGAGCTACCCAGGCAGATTCAGTATAATCAACTTATTGTGGCTCACAAAGCACTCAACCAACCAGAAAATACACCTGCACTGAAAAACATCATCCAACTTCACTCCAACTCCAGATCACTCTGCTCATCTAATAAACTGGTAGTGCAAACCATCAAATCCAATAATACAGCAGGTGACTCCCTGTTCGCCAACTCTGTTGGCAAAATTTGGAACTCACTTCCTGCTAACTTTACCCTAGATACCACCCTATCTCCTTTCAAAAAAAATCTCAATGGGTATTTCAAGTCTCACTGGATATGTCCCTGCTCCAAGCCAGACAAAATCGTTATTGATATTAGGGTACTTATACTGTGTTTGTAAATGGAACCCTAATAACTTGTTATTTGTTAAGCCAGATCAGAAGTTTGTTAGACTGTATACATTTAACTGTGACTGTAAAGTTTGTTTTGTTTGTACAATGTTATTATGACTCTTGTTTTATCTGTAAATTGTGTTAAATGTGTATGTTACATCCGTTGGAGCTTTTCTTCCCAGGCCTCCGCTGAAAATGGACATGTATCCAGTCGGACTATCCTGGTCAACAAATGTAAAATAAATAAATAAAAAATAAAAATTCTCAGCTCTGTGGCTAGCACCTAAAGTAATATAATCACAATCCGTTACAGTGGAATGATCGGATCGTGTCAAGTTACTAGTCTACTCGCCCTGAGGCCTTTATAAGCCTAGCCAATAAATTAGCCCATGTGCCCACAAGTCTGCACCTGATGGTCCTGTCTAGCAGGGACACATGTGGAATCCCAGGGGTGTAATTTTCTATTTCCCATTCCAGTCATCCATGTTCGTCTTAAAATGGGATACTAAAGTACTCTGCTTGACATGGAGAGGGAGTCTATTCCACAGATGAGGGAGTCTCTGGAAGACAAATCTGTCGTGCCAGCAAGTCTTATTGATGTTGCAGACCATGCTGAGGTTTTGCATGCTGGTCACGAGTGGAATTTGGCTGTGGATATGCAGCAATTTCATCAAGGTGGAGTCCGAGATTGCTCTATATGCTAGACATAGATCACCTCTGAGGAGTCTGTATGTGATGGAGAAGAGGGACAAGGCTTTTAGCTTATCCCTGTAGGATAAATTTTTGAAGCCCTGTATTCTTCTGGTCAGGGACCTCTGTGGTCTCTCCAGCTGCTGCAGGTACTTCATGAGTTACATTCCCCACAGGGCATTCTACTCCGTGATGAGCCTGATAAGGGAGGAATACAGGGAAGTTATGAATTCCTTATTCCTGAAAGAAATACCCTTACTAATGAGGTCAGCCACGTAGAAAGCTCTTTGCACAATGGAGGCAACATTGTGTTCAAAAGTTAGATTGCTGTCAATTTGGGTGCCCAGGTCCTTCACAATTGCTTCAGTGCTTAGGAAGTTATTACTGTGAAAATTTGTGGAGATGTCACTCTCCCCACAAGGGAGGATGATGCATTAGTTTGAGGCCGTGTTTCTGGCACCAATCATCTGTCTTGGTGAGACCCTCTTGTAGTATGCCTACATCACTAGGGGAGTTGATGACAGTGCCCAGCTTGCAGCCATTTGCAAAACTGGTCAGCCATATACCTCTGGTTTTGGCTTGTACCTCGGACAAGTATATCTCAAACAGCAGTGGTCCCAAGACTGATCCCTGGCGTCTTTACATGCGGTGGTTTCAAAACTAATGCTGAATATCTTTGTAGGAAATTTGTATCATATGACATGGAATTTAATCTAGCACTAATTGTAACACTACAGTAATGAGTATTGCTTACAAGCTTCCTTTCATACTTATAGAATAGCCATTTTAGGTAGATACTGCAAATATATGTTAGTGTCGTAACTTTCTAAAATTGTCAGAGCGATATTTAAATTGTATACCCATTGCTTTGAGCCCTTGTCCCTTCGTTATTTTAGCATTTTATGAAGGATATGAAGTCAAGGAACTCAAATGTATATCATTAATTAATGACTTCAGTCCTCATTGATTTGCCCGAAAACCACAAATTTTATGAACAAACCAAAAATATGAGTCAGATATATGGACATGCTGCAAAAATATGGGCAGTTCATAGTTATGACCAAATCATTCACATTCTCCATAAGACTGAAGCCTGAAGCAACTTTTATTACATCAGTATTTAGAAATTATGCTAAGACTTATATACTAAAAATCAGTCAGTTACTCACAAAACATATTCATACACAAATTTGTCTCAACATACACCTCAGTTTTAGTAAGTAATTGCATTAAATGACAAAGAAGAATATTCACAAGTGATGATCTTTAAATGTGTGCAAACTGGTCCCTGTGCATTACAAACACAAGCTATTAGCACACCATTTTAGCTTTTATCTACCATAACTACTATTTACAACACAAAAAGAGTGCTAGCAGGGGGGAATCACAGCTGGGTTTCTGTGAAGATACTGAATACCATTAGTAAGCCTCCACCATCCTGTTTTTGAAGCCTTACTGCTAAATATTGTGTGTGTGTGTGTGTGTGTGTGTGTGTGTGTGTGTGTGTGTGTGTGTGTGTGTGTGTGTGTGTGTATGTATGTACTTATGTATGTATGTATTTAATTTGTTGAAACCAAAAAGTAATTAATTTTCACTCATAAATCATAAAGACTCAATAAACATGCAGACATGCACCACCTCTCAGATCTCCCAAATTCAGGGCAGCACATCTAATTTTTTCTCAAGCTTTTGTTTCACCCTCCTGAATTTGCAAATTAGTTTGAGTTAATAGCACCCAATAACAGTACCTAATATGCAATATTTTCCCTAATTATTTTTCCTTTGTCCATAATTCCAAGTTAAAAGAGGTTCTCATACAAACAAATGACAGGTGCCAGAAACATGGCTTCATGCTGAATGCCAAAAAAGCTGATCATCCCCTTTGGGGAGAGTGACGTCCCCACATATTATCACATTAATAACAATGCTTTAATTGCACAATCAGTAGTAATGGATTTGGGCACCTAGGTTGATAGCAACCTGACTTTTGACCATCATGTTGCTTTTGTTGTACGGAAAGCTTTCTACATGGCCCACCTCATAAGTAAGTGTATCTCATCCAGGGACAAAGAGATCATAACATCCCTGTATTCTTCCCTTATAAGGCCAATTATTGAGCACAATGCCCCCTTCTGCATGTACATCGCAAAGCACATGCAGCAGCTGGAAATGACACAGAGGTTCCTCACCAGGAGAATCCAGGGCCTCAAACATCTACTCTACACAAATAGGCTAAAAGCCCTGTCCCTCTACTCAGTTTAATACAGACTCCTCAGGAGCGACCTCTGTCTGGCATATAAAGCAATCTCAGACCCTGCCTTGATGGGACTGCTGCATATCCACAAGTCAAGCTCAACTCAACCCGTACAAGTGACCTCAAACTAGTCTGTGATATCAGTAGGACTTGCTGGCAGGACAGATTCATGTACCAGAGACTCCCCCATCTGTGGAACACACTCCTTCTCTACATCAAGCAAAGTACCTCATTATCCCTTTTTAAGTGCAATTTGGAAACCTGGATGGGAAACAGAAAATACACCCCTGGGATTACACCTGTGTTCCTGCTGGACAGGGGCTTTGGGTACTGACTTGTCTAAACATGGGTTAAACTCTTGGCTAGGCTTATAAGGGCCTCAGGACCAAGAGCCTAGCTAAAGTCCTATGATCCTATAAAGATAGTTGCAAAAAAATACAGGCAAAGGCATATGGCTGTACAAAATTTCACAATACAAAAAAATAAGAAAACAAAATGGGAAAGTAGAAAAGAGGATTAGTAATGGGGAAATTTAAGAAAGAGAAACTAAAGTTATGGATTACATGAGAAGTGAAGGATTTAGTGTAGAAGATCCTATAGTGGTAATGTCACAGCATGATGTAACAATGAGTCTAACAAATTAATGAGAAACAGGTGAAACAGGAAGCATGTGATCACTTGCCACATTAAGATTTTCTACAGCTTTCAGAATACTTCTTTTTTGACTAAAAGGGTGTAGGCTAGTGAATATAAATAGGCATTAGAGAAAGTGTCCTTACTGTGTATGGTAGATTTAAACTTCCCGTCTAACACTACTTTGTAGATAGTATTATCCAAATATTGTATTTTATCCCATCTAATACAACGGGTAAACCTCAAAAGTCTGTGGTGCTGTTAATGTAAGCTATACATTCTGTCAACACTGTCTCAGGCCCTGTCCAAAAGATACACTGCATCCAGGTAACGCCAATAAAAGTTGCAATATTCGCATAGCTGGAATGGACCAGGTACTTCTCCTACAAAACTGACAAAAGGGGGCGCACCATGCCCCCATAGCTACTCCTCTAGTCTGCTTAAAAAATTCTCCTTCAAAAAAGAGAAAGTTATTGTCCAGATCCAACTCCATGAGGTCCATACAAACTTGGAGGTCTTTACTGCCAAAGTCTGCCCACTCACAAATGGCCCCCTCAAACAATTCAAGTTCTAACTTGTGAGGTATTACAATGAATAAATCCTGAATGTCCAAAGTTATAAACACCAGGTCTTCTTTGTACAGCCCATTGTCAGTACTACATAGGAAATTCCATGAGTCTTTTAGTAAACCCCTTTGTCGGGCCCAAACTTTTTTCAATCTGGCACCCTCAAACTTTGCCAATGGGTATGTTTAAGAGCCATTGGCAACCACAATAGGCCTCAAAGGGGGGGGGGGGTTCATTTTGATTTTTGTGAACCTTTGGTATCCCAAATATTGATGGTTTCCTGGGTTTTTCTGTCCACAAATATTTATAAAGGTACTGATTTTTCAAATCCTCTGCCACCCTCTCCCTCAAAATAAAATATATTTATCTATGCTAAGTTTATCTCACTTCTCGACACCCTCAAATATTTGGTAGTATCATTTAATAATTCTAACATTTTGCCTGAGTATAATGTACTATCCATAATCACTACTCCTCCCCCCTTTGTCCAGCTTCATAATACTAAAATATTCATTTTGTCTGAGTTCATCATTTAATAATTTTTTCATCTCTAGAAAGATTAAAATTCCACCCATCTGTTACTTAGACCCTCCTTTATTTCCCTCGAGAGCTGTGCCTCAAAATTCTTTAACTGGGCATGTAAGGGCGGGTTCATAGTACTTTTTTTCCTTAAACTGTATATTTTATCCATCCAACCATTAATTTGGAACAGGAGTTCAAAACATTTTCTGCCTTAAGAGATTAAGGTCTATTAACACATTAGTAATCTGACTATTATAACTGGGAATAAATTTGAACCCTTTACTAAACAGTTCAAAGTATGTGGGGGTTATATCTACACTGCTAAAATTAAAAATACTAAAATTTCTATAAGTATACCTATTACCAGCAACTATAATCGAACCATCCTCCATTACCCCATCACCCCCATAGTTTCTTCCCTACTTCCTTACTTGGTACATAATGCAGTTTGGCTATCCAAAAAGAGTATAAGGCTAAAGCAGGGTAAAGAAATAGTGTAGAAAAAATGGTACAAATACAATACATCACAATATCTCAAACATCAAAATTCTCCACTTCTGTAATAAAAAGCAAATAAATGAAGCCAAAAAAACTATACTACAACAACACTCTGAACAATAGCTAACACAACCCTAAAAAGATTCCAGTCATCTATTAAAGGAATCTTGCACCCTGGTCAAAAACTCAACCCTAGTCCCTCCCCCAAAAATTAGTCACTCAAACCTGCAATAGAATGAATCTCTGATTTCATAGGTAGTAGTGTTCTTAACCAAGGATTCCCACATCTAGTCCCAACCATGCCCATCAGCCATATGTCACTATGTCCACTTTCACAATCAAACCATTTCCCTTATTCTATATAAAACAACTCAAACTCAAACCATGCTCAGCTTTAGCTGATGACCTTCTAAATGAGTACCTTAGAATAGTAGCCATTCTCTCAATCCTTATAAATGGGTCAGTCTTGACATCCCATGCTCCCTTTCTTTGGCAACAATCACATATTATCAAGCTACACAAAGTAGTAAATTCAACAGACATCACTAACCTTATACCTACATTGATCTTAGGTTTATCAGAGAATAGTAGGCTAATTGTCCTGAAGTCAGAATAAAACTATGTATTCTGTGTTTATGAGGTTAACACCTTAACCATCATGCTAAACCCACCGTCTATGAAATACCTGAAAACAGGGCTTCCTTCCCCCCAAAGTACTAACACTTCACTTCTAATCCTTATAGATACTGTTAATAAAGAAAGAGATAATTTCAAACTAGTCTTCCTTTATTTTTATATCTGTCTATACCCTTCAATACAATTTGTCACAGCAAACTTCTACTTCAAATGTCCCCATTAGGTCTATTGCAGAGCACCCTTTGATGGTTCAAAAGCTACTTGCCCAACATGTGTCAACACTATATGAGCTGAAATAAGTGATTTGTCACAGTTTCACAATCTCTCTACAGTAAAAAGTTACACATACCTGTAATAACCAGTCAGTAAAATGACACTGTACCCTCTCTCCATATCTCACAGTCACCACCAGTGTACCACAAGGTCTCCTCCTCTTTAACACTCCAGCACCCTCCACTGATCCACAAAACAGGCTTCTTTAATACAATATGCTGATGACTCCACACTGATACATGTATCAGTTAACTTGGCACATCTCAAAAAAAAAAAATACTCAGGAAGCTGTAACAGATACTGAAACATGGCTTTGTAACTCTCAAGTTATGCTCAGTCCCCCCTGGCAAAATAATGCTGTTTTACCCAGAGCTCTCCCTCATGAAAAACAACATTTAAAATCCTCACATCTAATAATACACCATCTGAAGTCCCTTCTAATAGCAAATAATGATTGCGGATAGTGGATGATTACAAGTAATACTGACCAATAATAATAATAGTAATAATAATAATAATAATAATAATAATAATAGTAGTAGTAGTAGTAGTAATAATAATGATGATAAAAGTGGATGATGACCTCTACTTTGCAGATGACTGCAAGCTAGATGCAGTTACTGAATCCTCTAATGACTTGGCCATCCATCCTGCAGGGAGGTTTGTCTCAAATAAATAACTGGTGTCAAAATCTTGGTGTGAAACAACATACCCAAAAATGTAACCTACCTAATTAAACCCCAAAGACCTCCTTGGTGAAGTCCACATAACTAACTCCTCAACAACCCTGAATTCACGCTTTCAAAACAACACTCACATCAGCCCATACAGCCACATCTCAGGTTGCCTATAAGTCTAACCCTAAACAGCATGTCACAGGACATACACTGATGTCCATCTCACCAGTATGACTCAGTTATAGTCCATGTATGTGTAAATGACCTGAGATGTACCTCCCTAGACAATGTGAAGTGGAACATTGCGGACCTCTCAGAATCTGTGTCTCAGGCTGCCATGAGTTTTGCATTAAGCAGCATTTGACCTTCTCCAAGGATGAATCCACAATATGAAGAAAAGATGACTGACTTTAATTGGCTTAGTTTCTGGCATCATTTCAAGATGATGCAATATTGGTCAGCATGGAAAACAGTCATTGTAATGTTGTTACACAAGGATAGCCCACCCATAGACCTTAGTAAACACAGACTTGTTAGTCTCAGTAGCCTCATATTGACCTATTCTACTTACTGTAACATTCTCATTTTACTATGTATAATTGTGGAGCTTTTCTCCTTGTACCTCTGCTGAAAAAGGGCAATAGCTCAGTCAGGCTACTCTGGTCAACAAATGCCAAAGAAATAAAATTTACAGAACATAGGCTCCTTGCTCACATTTTTAGGACATCCATACACATATGGGTTCTTTGATTCACCTTCCTGATTGTATTAAATTAAATTCTATGTATAATACAGCACCACTTGTTAGAGTGTGTTATAAATTTGTAGTTTTGCATGTTTTTCCAGTAAGCAATGAAACAAAATGTATGATACAATAATGAAAAAACTGCGCATTTCAGAAATTTTAACCATAAAAATCCAGTCAAATTTCTGTCATTACAATCCACCTAATCTGCCCAAACAACAGAGACCTCCGAGGTAGAAACGCAAACAACCACCACATCCCAGCACAAACCATGAGACACATAGCTCACATTAAAGTGTGCCACTCAACCAAAGCCCATAAGGCAAAACAACTTAACCAATACACTAGTCATAGGTGACTCAATAGTAAGGCATACTGCTGTCCCACTCACTAGGATGAATAAGGAGAAAGTTACAGTCAGCTGCCTGTTGGGTGCTAGGATCCACCACATAATGCATGTACTTAGGTCACTCAACAACAGGTACAAATATGACTCTGTCATTGTCCATGGTGGTGTAAATGATGTGAGATGTACCTCCCTGGACAACATGAAAAGAGACATAGAGGAGTTCTCTGATTTTGTAGCCCAGGCAGGTATCACCCTAGCTCTGAGTAGCATCCTACCATCACACAGAATGATACCACAGTACAAGCAGAAAATGATTGACTTCAACAATTGGTTAAGTTTCTGGTGTCATTCTAAGGATTCAGTATCTGTCTGCCTGGGATGACATGATTGACAGAACTTGATGCTTCACCAGAGATGGCCTGCACCTGTCACCCCAGGGATTCTGGATACTGGCCAAGGCTCTTGCCACCTCTATAGTGCCTTTTTTAAGCAATGTCCTAAAGGCAAAATTACCACCATAACCGCTACAAGCAAGCAAAATCTGAGGGTTATGCTAGTCAATGCTAGAAGTCTAATTCTCAAAATGCACTGTTAAATTTTAAAGCCCCCCTTAACCCCAATGGGAAAAACATCGGAAAAAACCCCCCCCTTCCCCTTTTTGCCCAAAAAAATTTAACCCCCGAAAAAAAACCTTGGTTTTCCAAAGGGCTAAAAGGGACCCAAAAACCCCCCCCCAAAACCCCCCTAACCCCCAAAAAGGCTTTTAAAAATTTCCCCCCCAAAATTTCCCCAAAAAACAACCCTTTTTGGGCCCCTAAAACCCCTTTTGGAAACCCTCAGAATAAAACTATGTATTCTGTGTTTATGAGGTTAACACCTTAACCATCATGCTAAACCCACCATCTCTGAAATACCTGAAAACAGGGCTTCCTTCCCCCCAAAGTACTAACACTTCACTTCTAATCCTTATAGATACTGTTAATAAAGAAAGAGATAATTTCAAACTAGTCTTCCTTTATTTTTATATCTGTCTATACCCTTCAATACAATTTGTCACAGCAAACTTCTACTTCAAATGTCCCCATTAGGTCTATTGCAGAACACCCTTTGATGGTTCAAAAGCTACTTGCCCAACATGTGTCAACACAATATGAGCTGAAATAAGTGATTTGTCACAGTTTCACAATCTCTCTACAGTAAAAAGTTACACATACCTGTAATAACCAGTCAGTAAAATGACACTGTACCCTCTCTCCATATCTCACAGTCACCACCAGTGTACCACAAGGTCTCCTCCTCTTTAACACTCCAGCACCCTCCACTGATCCACAAAACAGGCTTCTTTAATACAATATGCTGATGACTCCACACTGATACATGTATCAGTTAACTTGGCACATCTCAAAAAAAAAAAAAATACTCAGGAAGCTGTAACAGATACTGAAACATGGCTTTGTAACTCTCAAGTTATGCTCAGTCCCCCCTGGCAAAATAATGCTGTTTTACCCAGAGCTCTCCCTCATGAAAACAACATTTAAAATCCTCACATCTAATAATACACCATCTGAAGTCCCTTCTAATAGCAAATAATGATTGAGGATAGTAGATGATTACAAGTAATACTGACCAATAATAATAGTAATAATAATAATAATAATAATAATAATAATAGTAGTAGTAGTAGTAGTAGTAGTAGTAATAATAATGATGATAAAAGTGGATGATGACCTCTACTTTGCAGATGACTGCAAGCTAGATGCAGTTACTGAATCCTCTAATGACTTGGCCATCCATCCTGCAGGGAGGTTTGTCTCAAATAAATAACTGGTGTCAAAATCTTGGTGTGAAACAACATACCCAAAAATGTAACCTACCTAATTAAACCCCAAAGACCTCCTTGGTGAAGTCCACATAACTAACTCCTCAACAACCCTGAATTCACGCTTTCAAAACAACACTCATATCAGCCCATACAGCCACATCTCAGGTTGCCTATACGTCTAACCCTAAACAGCATGTCACAGGACATACACTGATGTCCATCTCACCAGTATGACTCAGTTATAGTCCATGTATGTGTAAATGACCTGAGATGTACCTCCCTAGGCAATGTGAAGTGGAACATTGCGGACCTCTCTGAATCTGTGTCTCAGGCTGCCATGAGTTTTGCATTAAGCAGCATTTGACCTTCTCCAAGGATGAATCCACAATATGAAGAAAAGATGACTGACTTTAATTGGCTTAGTTTCTGGCATCATTTCAAGGTGATGCAATATTGTTCAGCATGGAAAACAGTCATTGTAATGTTGTTACACAAGGATAGCCCACCCATAGACCTTAGTAAACACAGACTTGTTAGTCTCAGTAGCCTCATATTGACCTATTCTACTTACTGTAATATTCTCATTTTACTATGTATAATTGTGGAGCTTTTCTCCTTGTACCTCTGCTGAAAAAGGGCAATAGCTCACTCAGGCTACTCTGGTCAACAAATGCCAAAGAAATAAAATTTACAGAACATAGGCTCCTTGCTCACATTTTTAGGACATGCATACAGATATGGGTTCTTTGATTCACCTTCCTGATTGTATTAAATTAAATTCTATGTATAATACAGCACCACTTGTTAGAGTGTGTTATAATTTTGTAGTTTTGCATGTTTTTCCAGTAAGCAATGAAACAAAATGTATGATACAATAATGAAAAAATTGCGCATTTCACAAAAATTTAAACCATAAAAATCCAGTCAAATTTCTGTCATTACAATCCACCTAATCTGGCCAAACAACAGAGACCTCCGAGGTAGAAACGCAAACAACCACCACATCCCAGCACAAACCATGAGACACATAGCTCACATTAAAGTGTGCCACTCAACCAAAGCCCATAAGGCAAAACAACTTAACCAATACACTAGTCATAGGTGACTCAATAGTAAGGCATACTGCTGTCCCACTCACTAGGATGAATAAGGAGAAAGTTACAGTCAGCTGCCTGTTGGGTGCTAGGATCCACCACACAATGCATGTACTTAGGTCACTCAACAACAGGTACAAATATGACTCTGTCATTGTCCATGGTGGTGTAAATGATGTGAGACGTACCTCCATGGACAACATGAAAAGAGACATAGAGGAGTTCTCTGATTTTGTAGCCCAGGTAGGTATCACCCTAGCTCTGAGTAGCATCCTACCATCACACAGAATGATACCACAGTACAAGCAGAAAATGATTGAATTCAACAATTGTCTAATTTTCTGGTGTCATTCTAAGGGGATTCAGTATCTGTCTGCCTGGGATGACATGATTGACAGAACTTGATGCTTCACCAGAGATGGCCTGCACCTGTCACCCCAGGGATTCTTGGTACTGGCCAAGGCTCTTGCCACCTCTATAGTGCCTTTTTTAAGCAATGTCCTAAAGGCAAAATTACCACCATAACCGCTACAACCAAGCAAAATCTGAGGGTTATGCTAGTCAACGCTAGAAGTCTAATTCTCAAAATGCACTGTATCGAAGCACTCCTTACAATGGAGAACATCGACATCTGTGCAGTGACTGAGACCTGGTTCAAAGCTAGGGACAGCACCCCAGCACTACTAGGCTATAATTCACATCACACCTTTCGGCCCCTAAACCTGGACCTAAGCACTAAAGGTGGTGGTGTATCCATATTCATAAAGGATATGCACACCTCCAGACTCATAGCCCAACTTAACGCATTAGAGATACTTCAGGTACAACTAACACTGGGTAAAACTGAAGTCCAGTTTGTAGCCTGCTATAGATCACTCACCATGTCCCAAGACCCCCACTCCACATTCCTAAACACACTGGAAAACATTAGGGTACAACCCAATACCCTTATACCACCTTTGGTGGCCCAGTTTAATTTGGAGTAGGTGGTAGAGGCTGCCACAGAGAGGTAGCAGTGGGTCAATCTGTGGCCTGATTGAGGAGCCTGCTGGAGTACATAGCAGACTTACTCACCCAGCTGGCCCTTATCACTGGGCTTCCAGGGTGTGCATGTCCCCAACCACTGGCCGTCTTGGGCCATCATGTGTAATGAATCCCTGTAATGTCCTTCTGGGTTGGGGCAGAAGTCAGAACAATGATGTTCATACCCCACCCTATCCCCAGCTAAGTGTACCCTGCTTGTTTTATATCACATCCCATACCCATACATCTTTGTTTATTTATTTACCCTTTGTTGACTAGCTAATCTCACTAGACACTAGACTAGTGGGCTCTTCTCAATGCAATTATAAAGTGGTATTTCTACTACTAGGGGAAATTTGGCCATGTCCTCAGGGAACTTCCCCTACTCTGTTTGATAAGTGCACTGAGATCTTTTACAACAAGTAAAGCCACCACCAACTGAAGCAGATGGACTTCGATTTAACATCTCATCCACAGGATAACTCACACAGTAGTGTAGTACCTACTAATGTTGCACTGCATTGCCAGTGATCCAATCCCCCAGAGTAGGAATCTGGTCTTCCAGCAATAAAGTCACATGTGCTACCTGTTGCATCATTGACACACCTAGGCAATGATTTTAAGATTTTTTTTCCTGAGCTGTGTAAAGGATCTTAATTGCCTAGAAGTAGCAAAGACTAACTGAGTTTAATGATACTGGATTCCAAGAAAGCAAATGTTAGAAAATGGAATTCAAAATCTGTACCACCCATAATGGAAGTTTTGAATACTGAAAGGTGATTTGAACTGGAGGTGGGATTGGCAGAAAAGTGAAGGAGTGCATTTCTTAGAAATAAACGGATTTTGTTAGAACAATACTCAGGTGGACAAGTGCGTTTTAAGGGAAGGGAGGAATTATCAAATGTATGTAATTTTAGAGTGAATGAAAACTGTTAAAAGAAAACACAAGTGTATACTACACAACAATAGTAACGAAAACTGTACCTACGGTTTGTTGCCTTTTCTCAATGTGAGTACATGTTGCATTTTAAAATGTAATAATGTAATAAGGATATTTAAACCTGTGTAACTTATAGAATGCTGCTTTCTGCTTTCATAATAAAGGTCTTGAATTAAAAAATGGTGTATAAGAGGATGGCTTATGGCCATGTATGATAAGTTGCCTTCTCAATGCAGGGAGAGTCCTTGATTGGAGCAACAGCAAATGATAGTGTGCTGCAGCAAAAGTGAACAGACTCCAGGTTTAATGAAGAAATTCAACAATCTTCCATTTGGAATCCAAAAAGATAGAAGTTGTAAGCCTTGAACTGTGTTAAAATTTGTTTGAATTATTGGTGTGACATAGAGAAAAGGTCTGCTGTATTGTCTCTGTTCCTGCAATACATAAGGAGAGTCTGCACAAGTGTTTTTTCCAATAAACTTTCATTAATGTACAAACCAATAGTCTGTGTGGCATTATTTTATATTAGTGTGTGTGTGTGTGTGTGTGTGTGTGTGTGTGTGTGTGTGTGTGTGTGTGTGTGTGTGTGTGTGTGTGTGTGTGTGTGTTTTGTAAATGCTAGACATTAGCAGAAAAATCATAGGTAAATAGATGTTTACTAGGCTAATGACCACAAGGCCTTTTTAAGCCTAGTCATGCATCCCAAATCTCTGACAAGTTCTGATACCCTTGATAAGTGTAAGCATCAGCCTGGGAGATAAACCATTTACAGGTTGCCTGTGTCCGTTACAGACATAGGTGTCAAACAAGGGATACATTTCTGGTTTCACATCCAATTGTCCAACTTGCACTTGAATTGGTTTAGGGAGGATCTCTGCTTCACATGGATGGGGAGCCTGTTCCATAGACAGGGTAGTCTCTGGGATACATACCTATTTCTCCAGCAGGTCCCATTTATATTACAGGCAAGGTTTAAGTCTTTAGACCGGGTAATTCTGGTGCTGTTTGTTTTGTGGATATGCAGGAGGCCCGTCAGAATGGGGTCTGACAATGCCCTGTATGCCAGGCATAGATCTTCCCTCAAAAGTCTGTAAGAAATAGAATACAGGGATAGTGCCTTGATGTAGTCTGTAGAGGACATTTTACTCACGCCCTGTAGTCTTTTAGTGAGCAACCTCTGTGGATGTTCCAATTTTTGTATATGCCTGGTTAGGTACATATCAAAGGGAGCATTGTATTTGATAGGTCTGATGAGTGCCGAATACAGTAGAATAATGACTTCCTTGGACTTAGATGCCATACTTTTGTTTATAAGTTGCACATCACAGAATGATTTGCTGACCACTGTAGAAAAATGATGGTCAAAGATTTGATTACTATCTATGTGTGTCCTTACATCCCTGATTACTCGGTCAACTCTAAGCGGTGTACTGTCAATTTGATAGTTACCAGGGATGGACAGGTTCATAGGTTCATAGGTTCATACTAGGCTATCTGCCCAAGGGCATTTATAAGCCTAGCCCATAGTTATGTGGCTTTCGCCACCCCTTTAGTTTGAATAAAAACTATGCCTATTATTTTGCTGTGCCTCTGTCAAGCAGTGACACTGAAGTAATCCCTGGGGTATATCTGCGATCTCCCATCCATTGGTCAAGATTCCTCTTGAACAAGGCCAGCGAGGTGCTCTGCCTCACATGTACTGGGATTTTGTTCCACAGCATAGGGAGTCTCTGGGTGATGAATCTGTCCCTCCAGCACGTTCTATTTATAACTGTGTCAAGGTTTAAGTCTCCCGCCCTTGTGGTTCTGAGGGATCTAGATTTTTTGAGGTGAAGCATATTCATCAAATCTGGGTTTGACATGGCCTTATATGTCAGGCATAGGTCACCTCTGAGCAAGCGGTATGAGACTGAATAGAGCTGGAGTTCTTTCAGTCGGGCAGCATAAGACATATTTTGAGACCCTTTATCCTTTTGGTGAGGAACTTTTGGGGCCTTTCAAGCTGCAGCAGGTGTCGGGTCAGATACATTCCGAACGGGGCATTGTACTCAATCATAGGTCTAATGAGTGATGAGTACAGAGGGACGAT
This sequence comes from Protopterus annectens, assembly GCF_019279795.1. Taxonomy (NCBI): domain Eukaryota; kingdom Metazoa; phylum Chordata; order Ceratodontiformes; family Protopteridae; genus Protopterus; species Protopterus annectens. The sequence goes on from NC_056732.1 coordinate 588,018,513, forward strand.
GACCTCCCTTGCTCTGGATGTGAATCCCTTCATGATCAGGTGGGCAATATAGAAGGTTTTCCTAACTACTTTAGCAACATGAGTGTCAAACGAAAGGCTACTGTCAACCTGGGTCCCCAGATCCCTGATGACTTCTTCTGTGCTCAGTGGATTGCCACCTATATGGTAGCTAGGGGTAACCTTGTTTTTCCCAAAGGGTATGACTATGCATTTCTTGGCGTTTAACTTTAGGCCATGGCTCTGGCACCAGTTATCCGTTTCTGTGAGGCCCTTCTGAAGGATATCTGTGTTAGATGTGTTTTCGACTATGGCGCCCAGTTTGCAGTCATCTGCAAACTTTGTCAGCCATAACCCTCCTGTGTTTGCTTGTACTTCAGAAAAGTAGATGCCGAACAAGAGTGGACCCAGGACTGAGCCCTGTGGGACCCCACTTGTGACAGGCTTTGAGTCTGACATGGCTCCAGCAACTCTGACCCTGTGGGTTCTGTCACTTAGCCAGTTTGCAACCCATCTTGTGATGTATGGGTTTACATTCAAGCTGATGAGTTTTTCGATGATACCTGAGTGGGGTATTGTGTCGAAGGCCTTTTCCAGGTCGAGGTAGGCTGTATGGACTGCCTTTCCCTCATCAATGGCCTTGGTGACTGTCTCGAAAAAGTCAACCAAGTTTAAGAGGCAGGATCTGCCTTTGACAAAGCCAAACTGGGTTGGATCCAAAGTCTGCAAGTTCCCTATGTCTTTATTTATGAGTTCCATTATGATCCTCTCCATGGCTTTGCAGATAAGGCTTGTCAAGCTAATGGGGCGGTAATTTCCAGGGTCGGTGGAGGCACCGCCCTTATGAAGTGGGACCACAGTCGCCATGCGCCACTCCTTGGGTACGTATCCTGAGGTGAGGCTAAGATTGAACAGCTGTCCTAACTGTGGGTTTAATTCCTCGTTTAGTTCGTGAAGCACACAGCCGGGGACACCATCCGGTCCCATGGATGCTGTGTTTTCTGCCTTAGTGAGAGCAGTTCTCACCTGGGCGTTGGAGATGTTTGGGGGGCTACAATCCTCTGGTATAGATATCTCTCCTTTTGGGGGGGAGGGGGGGGGTTTGCACTGAACCTGTCAGCCAGTATGTTGGCAATGTGTGTAGGTTCAGTAATTATCACATCGTTTTGAACTAATTCTGAGCATATCCGGGAGTTTTCTCCTAGGTTTCTAACATAGCTAAAGAAGGCCTTATGATTGTCTTTTGAGTCCTTGGCGATTTTTCTCTCAAAATTTGCCTTGGATGATTTTATGAGGGCTCTTAGTTTTTTACTTATGATGATCAGAGGTGTCTTACCTTTCAAGGATTTTGCTCTATCTTGTAGTAGCTTCCTCCTTTTGTTGTAGAGCTTGTTTATGGCTGGGGTCCACCAGACTGGACGCTTGCCTTTGGTACAGAGAGTCTTAGTTTTGTTTGGGATTGCCTGATCCATGCAGTCCTGTAGGTGCTGGTAGAAGGCATTTGTAAGTGATTCAGCGGTTTGAGTAATGTTTACCACTGGCTCAGGGGCCTTAAAGGAGACCACACTAGTTTTTAGAAGTGTGAAGTCGGCTTTTGAGAAGTTTTTCACTGAGGTCTTTTTTGTTTCAGGTGGGGGCGGGATGAGGACCTCCAGCGAGATTAGTTTATGATCTGATCTCACCAGTGAGGGGTATACTTCCGGTGTTGAACATTTTGATCCCATGTTCGTGATGATGAGATCAAGTATGTTTTCTCCTCTTGTGGGGATGGTGACTAGTTGTTCCATGGCATTTGAGTTTATGAACACCAGGAATCTTTGGGTTAGAGTGTTTGGGCTTGAGTAGTGTTCCCAGTCTATATTAGGGTAGTTGAAGTCACCTAGTATGATGGTGTTAGGAGATACATTTATCCCCTCCAATGTTTTCAGGAAGGCCATATGAGATTCCTGAGTTTGAGAGGGTGGCCTGTAACATGCTACAAATTGCAGAGCAGTCTTGCCTATGGTTAATTGCACCTGGATGGTCTCCGATGCATCGTGCGTTGCCACCAACCTTGAGGTGTGGGTGTCCTTTATGAATATGGACACCCCCCCCCTCCTTTCTTGGTGTTGTCCGGATTTTGGGGCCGGAACGCATGATATGAGGTGAAACCTGTTAGTGCTGGGGTGCTCTCAGGAGCCTTGAACCAGGTTTCTGTCACAGCACAGACATCGATGTTCTCCATATTGAGAAGGGCCTCGAGTGCGTGCATCTTGAGACTGAGACTTCTGGCATTGAGCAGCATTACCCTTATTTATTTTCCTTTTTGGTGTTCTAGGCCCAGGGGTGACAGGTGCAAGCCGTCCCTTGCGAAGCAGCGTGGCTTGTCCAGCATGTCATCCCAGGCAGACAGACATTGGATCCCCTTTGAATGACACCAGAATTTAAGCCAATTATTAAAGCTGATCATCTTATCACTGTATTGTGGCATCATTCTAGGTGAAGATAGGATACTGCTCAAGGTCAGGGTCATACCTGCCTGGGCTACATAATCAGAGAGCTCCTCAATGTCCCTTTTCATGTAGTCCAAGGAGGTACGTCTCAGGTCGTTGACACCAGCGTGGACAATGACTGAGTCGTACTTGTACCTGCTGTTGAGAGACCTGAGTGCTTGCGTTATGTGGCAGATTCTAGCGCCCGACAGGCAGCTTATTGTGACCTTCTCCTTACTCAGTCTGGTGAGCGGGATATCAGTGTGTCTGACTATGGAGTCACCAATGACAAGTGTGTCTGGCATTGTGTTTGGCCTTAAGGGCTGTGACTGTTTGACACTCTGACTGTGTGGTCTATGTGTTGCATGTGTTGTGTCCTGAGGTGGTAGTTGTTTGGGTGTCTGCTTTGGTGGCCTCTGCTGTTTTGATAGATTTTTGATCAGAGCCTCCGAGTATGTCTTTGTGTGATTATGTGTATGATTTGAAGTTGTGATGGTACTATGTGTGACTGGGTATGTATTGTGTGTGGTTACCTTCTCCTCCTGTCTGGTCTTGCCAGTCCTATGTTGAGAGAGCTCAGCCTCCAGTTTGCCATATAGTTGCATCTCTTGCATGTATTTGTGTTTTGTGGGAGAAGGAGAGGATTGTCTGTGTACATGAGGCAATTGTAACATTGCCTCAATATTCCCAGGTTCACCAGTTGAGCAGGAGAGGACACTAGCAACTGATCCCTCGACATACTAGAAGTAATAGATAAAGATACTTTCAAAGGACTCCGGGGGATGTGGGTTTTAGGCTGGTGGGGTATTATCTATAATAAGAGTGCTTTATCAAGGTGCAAGTACTGTAGGAGTAAGTGCTAGGCTTTACAGATAGAGAATAGTCTACTTGGGAATCAAGTAGAGATGAACTTTTCAGTTATAGGATACGCTGGTTAGATCAGCAGTTCAGCTCAAGGAAGGTAGTTTTAAGGGAAAATTTGAAGAGTGGAATTTACATGGCCCGAATAGTTTAACCTTGTTTAACCACCACTGCTCTTGTGTGCAACAGTGGCAACTCCGCGCTATTCCGCGCTAAATCGCGCTAACGCGCGTTTAGCGTGTTTTATATCAGGGGGATGAAAAAAGCTAGGAACTGGCCCAAAACGACCAACAGACTACAAGTTACTGGCTGAAACCTCACAAAACTGGACCAACAGGCAGCTCAATGCTTCCCACTCCCACTGGTAAGCAAGGGAACTTCCTCTCTTCTAAATTAGGCAAAGAATCAGTAACAGGAACTACAAACAAAGTCCAGGGATCAGCAACTCTGAAACTGGACTACTCTAGCTCAGTAAGGCGGGAAAAACAAGAGATTTTTTTTTTTTTTTTCAGAAACAAGGAGAAACAGATACAGTAGACACTTTTAAATGCTATAAATTGGCTATCACAGCCTACAGAAACAATTTGCAACAATTACAGATTTTAAAAGTAACAAACTGAGATTTCAAGTGCAATAACAGAATAAATGCAGAAAAACAAATACAATGTATCAGCAAAGCAGGCGAAATACAGTCGCTAGGTAATTAAAAGTGGAAAGCCACAAATAAATATACTAAAATCAGGTAAAGTCACTTTTTTAGCTCTCTGAAGCCTGGATTACTCTGCTGGCCACCACGAGGATCTGTGCTGAGTAGGTACAAGCTGGAAAACGCGCGTTTAGCGTGTTTTATATCAGGGGGCTGAAAAAAGCTAGGAACTGGCCCAAAACGACCAACAGACTACAAGTTACTGGCTGAAACCTCACAAAACTGGACCAACAGGCAGCTCAATGCTTCCCACTCCCACTGGTAAGCAAGGGAACTTCCTCTCTTCTAAATTAGGCAAAGAATCAGTAACAGGAACTACAAACAAAGTCCAGGGATCAGCAACTCTGAAACTGGACTACTCTAGCTCAGTAAGGCGGGAAAAACAAGAGATATTTTTTTTTTTTTTTTTTTCAGAAACAAGGAGAAACAGATACAGTAGACACTTTTAAATGCTATAAATTGGCTATCACAGCCTACAGAAACAATTTGCAACAATTACAGATTTTAAAAGTAACAAACTGAGATTTCAAGTGCAATAACAGAATAAATGCAGAAAAACAAATACAATGTATCAGCAAAGCAGGCGAAATACAGTCGCTAGGTAATTAAAAGTGGAAAGCCACAAATAAATATACTAAAATCAGGTAAAGTCACTTTTTTAGCTCTCTGAAGCCTGGATTACTCTGCTGGCCACCACGAGGATCTGTGCTGAGTAGGTACAAGCTGGAAAAGGCGCGTTTAGCGTGTTTTATATCAGGGGGCTGAAAAAAGCTAGGAACTGGCCCAAAACGACCAATAGACTACAAGTTACTGGCTGAAACCTCACAAAACTGGACCAACAGGCAGCTCAATGCTTCCCACTCCCACTGGTAAGCAAGGGAACTTCCTCTCTTCCAAATTAGGCAAAGAATCAGTAACAGGAACTACAAACAAAGTCCAGGGATCAGCAACTCTGAAACTGGACTACTCTAGCTCAGTAAGGTGGGAAAAACAAGAGATATTTTTTTTTGTTTTGTTTTGTTTTTCAGAAACAAGGAGAAACAGATACAGTAGACACTTTTAAATGCTATAAATCGGCTATCACAGCCTACAGAAACAATTTGCAACAATTACAGATTTTAAAAGTAACAAACTGAGATTTCAAGTGCAATAACAGAATAAATGCAGAAAAACAAATACAATGTATCAGCAAAGCAGGCGAAATACAGTCGCTAGGTAATTAGAAGTGGAAAGCCACAAAAAATATACTTAAAATCAGGTAAAGTCGCTTTTTTAGCTCTCTGAAGCCTGGATTACTCTGCTGGCCACCACGAGGATCTGTGCTGAGTAGGTACAAGCTGGTTCCCAAAGGATACTATTACGGATTTGTTGGCATTTAGCTTTAGTCCATGGCTCTGGAACCAGTTGTTGGTGTGTATCAGCCCCTGCTGGAGAACATTTGTGTCAGTGTGATATTCAATGACATCAGCCAGAGACCACTGAAATTGTCCTTGACTTCTGAGAAGTAAATGCCAAAATGGAGCGGTCCAAGGACTGATCCCAGAGGGACTCCACTTATGAATGGCCTCTTTGAGAGGTGGACTCCCCAATTCTAACTTCTTGGGTCCTGTTTCTTAGCAAGTTGGCCATCCACTGAGTCAAATACAGGTTTGTACCAAAACTCTGGAATTTGCCAAAATGCCCAAGTGGGTTATTCTATCAAATGCCTTGGCCATGTCAAGGTAAGCAATGTGAACAATTATGCCCTCATCCATTGCTTTGGTGACCTTCTCAAAGAAGTCCACCAGGTTGAGTAGGCATGATCTACCCTTGACAAAACCAAACTGGGTTATATCTAGTGTCTGGAGGTTTACTTTATCTCTATTGATCATCTCCATGATAATTCTTTAAATGGCTTTACATATAAAACTAGTGAGACTTATGGGTCTGTAGTTTCCAGGGTCTGTAGATGGCCCATCTTTGGGTAAAGGGATGACTAGTGACATTCTCCATTCATCAGGCACAAAGGAGGCTACAGTTTAATAGTAAATCAAAGGCCCTGATAAGTCATGTTTTATGCTATTTTAGAAGGCATCCTGGGATATTGTCTGGGCCAACTGATGCAGTGTTCTTGCTCTTACAGATAGCAGTGAGAACCTGTTCCCTAGTGATAGTAGGGGGAGTTATATTTCATGATATTTCCTGAGAGAAGGTTGAGGGAGAGAGAGGGGTAAAGTTTTAGCTGAATTTATCAGCCAAGAGGCTTGCTATATCTTCTGGCTCAGTATAGATGGCTCTTTTTGTAATGAGCTTTGCACACAACTGTGTAATGCCTTTTGGGTTGCGGACATAGCTACAGAAACCTTTGTGGTTGTCTTTGGCCTGGGAGGCCAAACTTACCTCAAATTTGCCTTCTGTAGAATTTCTCCTCTGTGTTGTTTGTTTACTTGGATTTGATTGCTATTTTCTTGCAGGGTGCTGCACCTCCTAATTTTTGTCACATTTTTTTTTCCTTCTGATATACAGCCTATTGAGTTTGTGATTCCACCAGGATGGCTTGTTTTTTGAGTTAGTTCTGTACTTCTTCCTGGTGGGTACAGCTGCCTCAAATTTCTGCTCCCCTTACAAAAATACAGGGTCAACTACTTCCACACCAAATGGTTTTCCCTGATCCACAGTCCTTTTCAGTGGCCTCAGTTGGAGACAAAATAATGCATACATACATACATACATGCATACTTAAATAAATAAAGTTGGACTGAAGTTCTAATAATGAAAAAAGTAATCTGTGACAAATGTCACCCACCAGAGAGCATCTGCCATCTTCAAATGGACCAAACCACAACTCAAAATATCACATAGAAAAATACATCACACATTGGAGACAAAGTTGAATAATTATAGATAATTTAGCAAGGAAGGTCATCTAGTATAGGAAAAATGATAATAATGGGGTGAATACATGAGATGGCAGGGAAACATGCTACTCATAATAAATGACATACATACCACAACTTACACGAATATAAAAAAAAATCACAATCATGAGGATATGAAGAAAGCCGCAATAGGCAAGCATACTTGTATGACAAATGGTCACCAGAAGCAAAAACAAGAAACAAATCCACCAATGTGATCCTTCTATCCACCAAAACAAGTCCTTGATGAATGCAATCATGTAACCATCCTGTTTTCACACACAGACTGCATCCCTAGCCCCACTCCAAAAGATAATGGACTTCTGTGCACAGCTGTAATGATATTTTGGCATGAAAATGAAAATAATGGCAATAGGATTGTCTTTCAGCTTGCTGCAGTCAGATGCATATGAAATGCTCCCACTCTCATCAAGTCACATAAAGCAGACATTTCAATAGGAACATTTACCTGCCCCTCACATTTTGGTTCAGATACCTAGGCAGCAAGATATTTACATGTCATACAATTGGTTGGGGACATATAGGTGAAGTGGCATTCACCTGCAGAGAAATATGGTTTTAATTGACAAATACCCTTGGTCAAACCAAAAAATGTGGTGTCATGCCCACCAGTTCAATAACCAAATGCTCAGGTGGAAAGTAATGTCCATGGCCCCTAGGCTGTAGGACGGGACATCAGGCAGTATGGCAGGCATCAGCAGCAGGCTGCCCAGTGGGCTTATCAGTGGCCGTAAAAATATACTGTACAATGGGCAGTGCCTTTATAGTGTGCGTGTATAGTGTATGTGTGTCTGTGTGCAGTGTGTGTGTGTCTGTGTGTCTGTGTTTGTGTGGACCACTACCCCTTCATATTGCCCAGGGAATATGCATATAAGAACATAATTGAGACTACAGTAACATGCAAGATTTCCTGCAAGCTGTAGGCATGTAGGCACACTTCTACATGTTGCAGTTACATATGCATGTACTATACACTAAGCACAACACAAGTTAATTATTCTGCCCCATGCACTTAGTTATTAAAGGCATGGATATCGCAGTATGTGCTTCTCTTTGCTCACAGGGAATTCACAACAACCCATCATGTGGCCTCCTCTATCTCTCTGCCACCTTTCTTTTCTTTCTCTCACTAATAACCTCTTACCATACACCACTCTGCTACCAACCACTATCACCTACTCTCCTTTACTCATTTAATGCTCACACTATCCCTCAACCACAATTGATCTCACCTTCTTCTCTTTCCCATTGCACCCCTTCAAAATTACCATATGTTCTAGTTCCTCTCTCTCTCTCCGCTAGTCTGAAACCAAGACAACCTCATCATACTACTCTGAACCTACATATATATATATATCTTCACACATTCATTGACACACTTCTCTTGAATGGGGACATCCATCCCAACCCAGGACCTCCTGCCTCTTCCCCACACAATAGTATAACTCTAACATATCTCTCTCACCTATCCCATCAAACCAACACTCCCTCTCCCAAATCTCTAACAATTTACTCTCTAAGTATCAAAAGCATTGTAAATAAAATAATAGAAATTAACTCTTGTATTTAAGGGGTGGGAGGGTGATGTAATGGTTAAGGTGTTTACCTTAAAAGCACAAGGTGCAGGGTTTGATTCTCACCAAGGGTAACTGACTTGGCTTAAAAATGGTCCATGAAGGCAGCTAGCCTAGTAATAATCTTTGAAGCTAACACATCTCCAGACATTCTAACCCTATCAGAAACCTGGCTTAAGCACCACATCCTCAACTATGAAATCTTACTTCCTGGTTACAATATCTTTCGTTCAGACAGACCCAACAAGCAGGGAGGGGGGATGCTATCCTCTACTCCAAACAAATCAGCCTGTCTCAACTCACTCTGTCCCCGCTTCACACTTGAAGAAATTCTTATAAACTGTCACCTTAACCCTCACAAAAGGTTTACCATAATCTCTAGTCTATATACATTCTCCCTGGCAACAACATTCCTCTCCTAGAGAACTTTCTTTCCTGGCTCACTCAACATGACCCTTATGAAACCATCACACTTGGAGATGTCAACATAGACTGGTCTAAACTGTCCCCCTCACCCCCCTACCCATAGTCTCAACCATCATGTATTTCACCTACACATAACTATCCCCAAATAGAACTAACAAAAACTCATCATCTGGACCTATCCTTGACTGGGTGCTCACCTCAGCTCCTCACCACTACCTCAACCCTGGCATAATTCACAACTCATTAAGCAACCACTCCCCAACCTTTATACAGATTCACCCAATATTCTCCCCAAGGTCGTATTTACAAAGTGTCATAGCCTTACCCATTTTGACCAAGATAAATTTAACTCCAAGCATTAATTGGTACTTCCTATACCATCTCCTTCTCCATGACTCAGTAGAATCCTTCAATAAGATTTTCCTAGAAACACTTGATTCTATTGCCCCCTTGAGAAAAATCAGAATTATATCCAAATATGCCCCCTGGCATACTGAGCAAAACTGATCAATCATGCACAATAGAGATGCTACCTGGAAAGCCTGGGTTAAAAACAAATCCCCTTTTTACTGCAGAGATTCAAAGAGCTCAGAAACATGACCAAAAGACTAGTCATTAAAGATAAGAAAACATTCTTTTCCTATAACCAGTGTAGCCCACACAAAAATCCAAAAGATTCTGGACTACCATTAACAACCTGCTCCACCCTGGTAGCCCTACTAACTCCCAACCTTTTTCCACACAACACTGCTACTTTGACTGCCACCCTCCTTAAAAATTATTTCATAGAAATGATCCAAAACCTTACACAAAATACACAAAATAATATATCTAACTCAATCCCTCTATTACCCCAGAACAAAACTCTTCTCAATACACTCTCCTTCCAACCAGTTCCCATCACCACTATTAAATTTCTCCTACATAATTTTATTTTATTTTACATTTGTTGACCGGGCTAGTCCAGCTGGATTAATGTCCATTTTCAGTGGAGGCCCGGGGAGAAAAGCTCCAGTGGTTAAAAACAGTATTGGAAATACATAACAAGACATAGTACAAATGTGTTATACAAAGGGAAAAAATGTAAGTACAAATATTATAAATCTTAACTAATCAGAATCATCCTAAGTCAGAAATAAATTAGGTTAGAGGTTAGCAACTAGCAAAACAATATAATAAGGTATCAAATCATAAACACAAAAAATTCTGTTTTTATTTTTTTTTTATTTTTTTTTATTTTGTAATGAGTTAAGTAATATTTACAATGAAAAGGGATAATATCTCAGTTGAAGTAGAAGATGAAATCCAAGTGGATAAGAAAAGTTTATGACATAAACGTAAGCCATGCTACCCCTCTGCTGACAAGCTACTCTCCCATTTCCTAAAAATAGCTGAACAATCCATTGCCTTACCCTGTCACTATTCTTATCAATCATTCCATTTCAGAAGCCCTTGCCACAGAGATATGGAAATCCTTTTATACAATCCCTCTCCATAAAGGTGGAAATTCTACTGATCCCTCTAACTTTAGACTTATTGCTATCCTGCCCCCCCCCATCAAAAATCTTGGAAAAGTGCATCCATTGTCAGCTAATCAAACATATTCTTGACAACAACCTCATTAACCCTATCCAACATGGCCTCAGACCCCACCATAGCACTGCCACTGCATTACTCTCTTTCACCCAAACAATAGCTGCAGCCCATAACAACAACTTGCTTGTCTCCTATCTGTTTCTCAATCTTTCTAAGGCCTTCGATACTATCTCTCATTCTAAACTTTGTGACCTTAATCTCTCTACCTTCTCCATGCACTGGTTCTTTAGCTACCTCTCCAGAAGGCAGAAATCCATCCACTGGCAAAATGTCCACTCTCCATTCCTCCCTGTAAATACCGGTGTTCCTCAAGGATCTATTCTGGTCCGCCTCCTATTTAACATATTCACTAACAAATGTGACTCTGCTACTATCCTCTATACACTTCTACAATATGTTGATGACTCCACTCTCATCTCCTCTGGCCACAGCATACCAAACCTTCTAACTCTCACTCATCCAACCTTGTCTTCTGTCAAAACCTCCCTGATAACCAAGTAATACTGAATCCAAAAAAAAAAAGATCATCCTCTTTTTCACAAAACACTCACATAACGCAAACCCTCTATCACATCTCTTAACAACACAATTATCCCTAACACCACACCAAACTACTTAGTGTAATTATTGATGATAAATTAAAATTTGATATTCACATCTAGCAATGTATAAAAAATACCCACCAGAAACTTGGTGTTCTCTATCACAACCAAACATTTCTGACACCTTCATCTAAACCCTCCCTTGCTCAGTCCCTTCTTCTACCCTGTCTTCTTCATGCTGCACCTGCTCTTACTAATGTTTAAACATCCTATTACACCAGTTTGTGTAGCAGGTGCAAAAGGGCCGTACACAGTATATTGGCCAAAATATTAGTAAATACTTTTGCATCAAGGTTTATTACATATATGGACTTTAAATCTACTGGTGTAGTTACTTCTCCTTTTAACTTTGGGATAAGCATTATAATAACATGATATTTCTGGACCTCTGACACAACTCCTTATACCTACAAGGTTATTGAGAATTTTCATTCTTTTATGTAAACATACTTACCATGAAGAACATTGTGGCATATTAACATTAGTCAGTTACATATATGCCTGCTCAGTGATTCACAATTCCCTGTGTAATAGTAAATGCACTCCAAGGACCTCTTACTCAGTTAACCACAGTGCTCTGATGCTTGACTAGTAGACTATATTGCATATGCCAGTTATTTAGTCTTAGGAAATGACAGACAACCTGTTTTTCTCACATTGCTTTGTCAAATGCATCTTTTATGGTAATTGAGTGCTCTCTCTTACAAATTCCCACTCACCTCCTCTTACTCTAAAATCATACTACATACACACTTCACTTGTGACTCTTACTCCAAAACCCTCCCCAACTGACCTTACTACTTTTATAGATATACTTCTGCTTCTCAGCTCCTTCTTCCCTATCTCTATTAATTTTAACACAATTCCCACCTACCCCTCCCATACTGCTTTGCACCAAATCCATATATAAGCACAACCCTCCCAAATAGCACCGATCTATTTTGCCTTGTATCTTTTTCTTTTCCCAATTAAACTCTCATATCTTCCTATTTTGACTATTTCTTCATACTCTAGCCTTTAATACCACTGTATTCTCTACATTCCACAGAAAATACCAGGGCAACCTACTTCTCTTCTTGTATAGAAAATACTTGTCACCTTTTTTACACTCCTCCAGCTATCAGAATCCATCATCACTGAATCTCCTGCTGTCCTGCAACTTCCTGTTTCACTCTTCATTTCTTCTTCCCCACTATCATATTTGTATAAAATACATATACCATTAGTTAATAATGCTACTATTCAGCTTCCCCACTATCAGACCTGTATAAAATACATTTACCATTAGTTAATAATGCTACTATTCAGCTCCCCCACTATCATATTTGTATAAAATACATATACCATTAGTTAATAATGCTACTATTCAGCTCCCCCACTATCATATTTGTATAAAATACATATACCATTAGTTAATAATGCTAATATTCAGCTCCCCCACTATCATACTTGTATAAAATACATATACCATTAGTTAATAATGCTACTATTCAGCTCCCCCACTATCATACTTGTATAAAATACATATACCATTAGTTAATAATGCTACTATTCAGCTTCCCCACTATCAGACCTGTATAAAATACATATACCATTAGTTAATAATGCTACTATTCAGCTCCCCCACTGTCATACTTGTATAAAATAAATATACCATTAGTTAATAATGCTAATATTCAGCTCCCCCACTATCATACTTGTATAAAATACATATACCATTAGTTAATAATGCTACTATTCAGCTCCCCCACTATCATACTTGTATAAAATACATATACCATTAGTTAATAATGCTAATATTCAGCTCCCCCACTATCATACTTGTATAAAATACATATACCATTAGTTAATAATGCTACTATTCAGCTCCCCCACTATCATACTTGTATAAAATACATATACCATTAGTTAATAATGCTATTATTCAGCTCCCCCACTATCAGACTTGTATAAAATACATATACCATTAGTTAATAATGCTACTATTCAGCTCCCCCACTATCAGACTTCTATAAAATACATATACCATTAGTTAATAATACTACTATTCAGCTCCCCCAATATCAGACTTGTATAAAATACATATACCATTTGTTAATAATGCTACTAATCAGCTCCCCCACTATCAGACCTGTATAAAATACATATACCATTAGTTAATAATGCTACTATTCAGCTTCCCCACTATCAGACCTGTATAAAATACATATACCATTAGTTAATAATGCTACTATTCAGCTTCCCCACTATCAGACTTGTATAAAATACATATACCATTAGTTAATAATGCTACTATTCAGCTCCCCACTATCAGACTTGTATAAAATACATATACCATTAGTTAATAATGCTACTATTCAGCTTCCCCACTATCAGACCTGTATAAAATACATATACCATTAGTTAATAATGCTACTATTCAGCTCCCCACTATCAGACCTGTATAAAATACATATACCATTAGTTAATAATGCTACTATTCAGCTTCCACACTATCAGACCTGTATAAAATACATATACCATTAGTTAATAATGCTACTATTCAGCTCCCCACTATCAGACTTGTATAAAATACATATACCATTAGTTAATAATGCTACTATTCAGCTTCCCCACTATCAGACCTGTATAAAATACATATACCATTAGTTAATAATGCTACTATTCAGCTCCCCACTATCAGACTTGTATAAAATACATATACCATTAGTTAATAATGCTACTATTCAGCTCCCCACTATCAGACTTGTATAAAATACATATACCATTAGTTAATAATGCTACTATTCAGCTCCCCACTATCAGACCTGTATAAAATACATATACCATTAGTTAATAATGCTACTATTCAGCTCCCCACTATCAGACCTGTATAAAATACATATACCATTAGTTAATAATGCTACTATTCAGCTCCCCACTATCAGACATGTATAAAATACATATACCATTAGTTAATAATGCTACTATTCAGCTCCCCCACTATCAGACCTGTATAAAATACATATACCATTAGTTAATAATGCTACTATTCAGCTTCCCCACTATCAGACCTGTATAAAATACATATACCATTAGTTAATAATGCTAATATTCAGCTCACCCACTATCAGACCTGTATAAAATACATATACCATTAGTTAATAATGCTACTATTCAGCTCACCCACTATCAGACTTGTATAAAATACATATACCATTAGTTAATAATGCTACTATTCAGCTCCCCCACTATCAGACTTGTATAAAATACATATACCATTAGTTAATAATGCTACTATTCAGCTCCCCACTATCAGACTTGTATAAAATACATATACCATTAGTTAATAATGCTACTATTCAGCTTCCCCACTATCAGACTTGTATAAAATACATATACCATTAGTTAATAATGCTACTATTCAGCTCCCCACTATCAGACTTGTATAAAATACATATACCATTAGTTAATAATGCTACTATTCAGCTTCCCCACTATCAGACTTGTATAAAATACATATACCATTAGTTAATAATGCTACTATTCAGCTTCCCCACTATCAGACTTGTATAAAATACATATACCATTAGTTAATAATGCTACTATTCAGCTTCCCCACTATCAGACTTGTATAAAATACATATACCATTAGTTAATAATGCTACTATTCAGCTTCCCCACTATCAGACCTGTATAAAATACATATACCATTAGTTAATAATGCTACTATTCAGCTTCCCCACTATCAGACCTGTATAAAATACATATACCATTAGTTAATAATGCTACTATTCAGCTATTCAGCTTCCCCACTATCAGACTTGTATAAAATACATATACCATTAGTTAATAATGCTACTATTCAGCTTCCCCACTATCAGACCTGTATAAAATACATATACCATTAGTTAATAATGCTACTATTCAGCTCCCCACTATCAGACCTGTATAAAATACATATACCATTAGTTAATAATGCTACTATTCAGCTTCCCCACTATCAGACCTGTATAAAATACATATACCATTAGTTAATAATGCTACTATTCAGCTTCCCCACTATCAGACTTGTATAAAATACATATACCATTAGTTAATAATGCTACTATTCAGCTTCCCACTATCAGACCTGTATAAAATACATATACCATTAGTTAATAATGCTACTATTCAGCTTCCCCACTATCAGACCTGTATAAAATACATATACCATTAGTTAATAATGCTACTATTCAGCTTCCCCACTATCAGACCTGTATAAAATACATATACCATTAGTTAATAATGCTACTATTCAGCTTCCACACTATCAGACCTGTATAAAATACATATACCATTAGTTAATAATGCTACTATTCAGCTCCCCCACTATCAGACTTGTATAAAATACATATACCATTAGTTAATAATGCTACTATTCAGCTTCCCCACTATCAGACCTGTATAAAATACTATCAGACATGTATACAATACATATAACATTAGTTAATAATGCTACTATTCAGCTCCCCCACTATCAGACCTGTATAAAATACATATACCATTAGTTAATAATGCTACTATTCAGCTTCCCCACTATCAGACCTGTATAAAATACATATACCATTACTTAATAATGCTACTATTCAGCTCCCCCACTATCAGACTTTTATAAAATACGTATACCATTATTAATAATGCTACTATTCAGCTTCCCCACTATCAGACCTGTATAAAATACATATACCATTAGTTAATAATGCTACTATTCAGCTCCCCCACTATCAGACTTGTATAAAATACATATACCATTAGTTAATAATGCTACTATTCAGCTTCCCCACTATCAGACCTGTATAAAATACATATACCATTAGTTAATAATGCTACTATTCAGCTTCCACACTATCAGACCTGTATAAAATACATTTACCATTAGTTAATAATGCTACTATTCAGCTCCCCCACTATCAGACTTGTATAAAATACATATACCATTAGTTAATAATGCTACTATTCAGCTTCCACACTATCAGACCTGTATAAAATACATTTACCATTAGTTAATAATGCTACTATTCAGCTTCCCCACTATCAGACTTGTATAAAATACATATACCATTAGTTAATAATGCTGCTATTCAGCTTCCCCACTATCAGACCTGTATAAAATACATTTACCATTAGTTAATAATGCTACTATTCAGCTTCCCCACTATCAGACTTGTATAAAATACATATACCATTAGTTAATAATGCTACTATTCAGCTTTTATAGATATACTTCTGCTTCTCAGCTCCTTCTTCCCTATCTCTATTAATTTTAACACAATTCCCACCTACCCCTCCCATACTGCTTTGCACCAAATCCATATATAAGCACAACCCTCCCAAATAGCACCGATCTATTTTGCCTTGTATCTTTTTCTTTTCCCAATTAAACTCTCATATCTTCCTATTTTGACTATTTCTTCATACTCTAGCCTTTAATACCACTGTATTCTCTACATTCCACAGAAAATACCAGGGCAACCTACTTCTCTTCTCATTATGGACACGCCCTAACCTGTGCAGTACCGCCCGTGAGGCACTGCACTTTTAGATAACCAAAGAAACTCCAGCTCTACTCAGTGGCATACCGCCTGATCAGAGGTGATCTGTGCCTGACGTATAAAGCCATGTCCAACATGGAATTAATGGACATGCTGCACCTCAGAAAATCCAAATCCCATCGAGCTACGTGCTCGAGAGACTTGAACCTCAGCACTGAAATAAATAGCACATGCTGGAGGGACAGATTCATAACCCAGAGGCTCACGTCACTCTGGAATAAAATCCCAGTCCAGGTTAGGCAGAGTCCCTCATTGACTCTCTTCAAGAGGAATCTTGATGAGTGGATGGGAGATCATAGGTTTAACCCGGGTATCACTGCTGTGTCACTGTTAGACAGAGGCACAGTATACTAACCTCGAAAAAGGGCATAGCAAAATTAATTTAAAATGGGTGGCGAAAGACATACACACTCTGGCTAGGCTTATAAATGCCCTAGGGCAGATAGCCTAGTATGAACCTATGAATAGAACATGGCCATAATCACTGCCACATACAGCACCAGTAGGTGAAGTGATAACTCGGGTTTCATAAGCCCTCAACAAAACTAATTCTAAACTTATTGTCACTATACAGGAAAGGAAAATGCAATAAATATTGCATAAAAAAATGCCTAACTAATAAGACACATTAAAACCTTCAACAATTATCACATGTTCTCATTTGAGCTAAAGTCCTGCAGAGCAAAGCAAAAGGAACATGGCAAAGCTCCTAGAAAACCAGACTCCCAAGCAATCAGTGAAAAAATAGTCAGTTAGCAATGTAAATAACACTCCTTCATTAATACAAACACTGAAATTACTGCACACTCAGAGTGCAGGAAAACTCACAACCTGTAAAAAATTAAACTTATAATGCAAAGCTTTACACAACATACACCATGCAACACAGAAAAAGAATTGCATGAAATGCATACTGTCCTCTTTCTCCAGTAATTATACCAACCACAAGAGATGCCATCAATAACACATAGTTTAAATCTGAATCTCCCAAACATAAACATGTTCACTTACCTGTAAAGTCCAAGTGTGTAGTCTAAACAAGTCCCATTACTTTTTCGAGCCACCATCTCCTACAAAGCTGACTGCCTCTCCAGATAACTTGCACAGACTCTATAAAACAGTTTAAACTAAATAATATAGCCATTATCTGTAAAACTTACTCCGAAATTCAAATGTAAATCATGATAGTTATTTATTATCCCACTGTTACTGTAGTAATTTAATGAAAAAGAGCAGCGCTAACCTGTTGTCCAACCTTCCCTTATGACTGTGAGTTACTGAGTGGAATTCTGTACACAGTGACGCACATTATTTTATGTAACAGCATACCAACCCCCAAACAATTAAGGCAAACCATATCTCTCCACATGATGCACCTAGACAATATTTGACTTTACTACTCTGTAATTAATGCATGAATAGATTACACTGGTTAACACATTCAGATAAATACATGCATTGAAATGCATAATACATTTAAAACAGCTCAGCATTTAAACTTCTCATTCAATGAAACGAAAGTCAGTACCAAGCCAGAAACCAATGCACTTAGCACCTCATCAAGTTGGATCTAACCATTTTCACCTCTGCTGGCACCCATTGTTTAATCCAGTATGTCCAAGATCAAAATCAGTTAAAAGAGAGCCAAGGATGACTGTAGCAATTATAGAATAATTAACATGCAAAACCAATTGACTCAGGCTTCTCTTAAAACAAACTAAGAATTATGTAACTATTTTTTTATATATTTAGTTAACATTTTAGTTAATGTAACAAACTTTAAGAAACTGAATTTTTAGTGGAGATTGTCTGCAGAAAATGAGAATTAAGCTACTCATAAGTGCCCTATTTATAGGCTTGTAACACACTTGGAACAGATATGAAAAAGCAATTTCAGTGAAAATCAGGGGAACCATAAATATCAGCTGCCAAAGAGGAGAGATGAGAAGCAGAAGTTGGCATTAGAGAAAACACATTCCTTTTATTGATGTGCTTCCCCTGCAAGAACCTTCTTTGTCTTTTCCGCTTTTCCCAGTTAGGGGTCGCCACAGCGGAAATCCAGTCTGCTAATGATTGGCAGTAGATTTTTAGGGTGCAAAGTTGCTAGCCTGACACCCAACCTTCAGCGAAGGCACACCCATGTCTTTCGGAGGCCACTCGACTGCTGGGAGAACATGCAGACTCCACACAGAAGGCACTCCAGCCGAGAATCAAACAGGAGAACCTCTTGCTGTGAGGCAACAACACTACCGCTGTACCACCGTGGATTCTTCACCTGCAAGAACCAAGAACTCTAAATGTATGAGGTGGGTTAAGGTTACAGAAAGTGACATCTCAACATGGCCTGAAACTTTTAGTTATGTACTCACCATAACTTCAGATGTTTGGGATCCATCTCGCCTACATTCTGACTGATGGGTTCGGAGCCGATCCCTCGGCTCCGACTCGGCACGCTTATGCCAAAGAGCGAAGTCTCTTATTGGCTGAGCTTACTATATCCCAGGATGCACCACTACCAGTCCCCCAGATCTAGTTTGTCCGCATACATGCACACATGCATACCCTGCTTATATAACATCGTCAGATGAAACAAGATAAAACAGTAGAACTCAAAACCGTTCAATCTCTTCTGATCTCCAAGGCAGGGGGAAGGAGGGTGGGTATTAGGAATGTAGGCGAGATGGATCCCAAACATCTGAAGTTATGGTGAGTACATAACTAAAAGATGTTATGTGATCCTATCTCGCCTACATTCTGACTGATGGGACAGCGTCCCTAGCACCTGAATCCTGGGTGGCTCACTGGAAAACACTCCTGAGTACCGTGGAACCAAATGATGCTCGTCCTTTAGATGCCACATCCAATTTGTAGTGGGAAATGAAAGTGTGCGGGTTGGACCAAGTAGCCGCAGCACAAATTTCCAATATAGCGAGCTTGGATTGAAAGGCTATAGAAGTAGCCATAGCTCTGGTAGAATGAGCTTTGATAGATGTTGTAAGTTGCTTATTCGAAGAAGAATAAGCCTGAGTTATGCAATCTCTGATCCATTTTGAGATAGTAGCTTTTGTGATGGTTTGGCCCAATTTATTATCTGAGAAGGACACAAACAACTGGTCTGACTTACGAAGTTGCTGAGTCCTGTCTAAATAGAAGCGTAATTGCCTGTGAACATCCAATTTATGGAGAGTGTATTCTGCTTCATTGGAGAATTTTGGAAAGAAAACTGGTAGCTCTAGAGATTGTTGGAGACAGAAACTAGAACAGACCTTTGGGACAAAGGATGGGTTAGGCCTAAGTGATACTCTATCCTTGTGGAAAATCAAGACGGTGGCTTAATAGACAGGGCTTGAAGCTCTGAAACTCTTCTTGCAGAAGTAATTGCAACTAAGAATGCAGTTTTCCAAGACAGATATTTTAACTCGCATGTAGCAGCCGGTTCGAAGGGGAGATGTTAATGCGAAGCACCAAATCAAGATCCCACGGAGGTGCAGGATGAAAAATTGGTGGTCTTAATAGGCTCGCACCTTTAATGAAAGTTTTGCATAGTCTGCTGCTCATTAGAGGAGGATCCACGGATTCGTGGAATTTAGAGATAGCCGCTAGTTGGACTTTAATAGTTGAGACAGAAGATCCCTGATTAAACAGGGATGTTAAGAATTTCAAAACCTCTGGGACAGGAGCAGTGATAGGGTCTAAGCCTTTGAGTTGAGCCCAGATAGCAAACCTCTTCCACTTACTGAGGTACAATTTGTTAGTGGTGGGTTTGTGGGCCGAAGATAAAATGTGAACAACTTCCGGGTCTAGTGTATGCCTTCTAACTAAGGTTGGAAGTGGAGGAGCCAAGCTGTCAATTTCAAAGATCGAAGGGACTGATACCGATGTCCCGACTGATGGATTAGCAAGTCCGGAATTAGGTCTAAGGTCCACAGATCGTCCACTGCATGCTTCTTCAGGTAAGGAAACCCTATCTGACGAGGCCAGTATGGGGCAATCAGTATCATTGAAGACCCCAGTTGAGAAGCTTTTTGAATAACTTTGGGAAGAAGCGGAATTGGAGGAAAGGCATAAAGTAGCCCCGCTGGCCAAGGTTGTGCTAGAGCATCCATGGCTGGTACTCCCTGATGTGGGATCAAGGAGAAGAACCTTTGGCACTTGGTGTTTTGTGGAGTTGCAAATAGGTCGCAGCACGGCGTCCCCCATCTCTTGAAAACCTGAGCTGCTACTGTGTGGTTTAGAGACCATTCGTGAGGAGAGAGAATTGTCCTGCTTAATTTGTCCGCCAATACATTTGACTTTCCCGGGATGTGGGTCGCTACCAAGAAGCGGTTGGTAGCTACAGCCCATTCCCATACTCTCATGGCCTCTCTGCAAAGGGGGTATGATCTGGTCCCTCCTTGTTTGTTCAGATACCAAACCACCGACATGTTGTCTGTGTGGGTGGCGATGATGCCCTGAGGAAGAAACTTGTGTAAGGCTTGTAGGGATAGAAGTACAGCCCTCATCTCCAACATGTTGATGTGGAGAAG
Source organism: Protopterus annectens (assembly GCF_019279795.1). Taxonomy (NCBI): domain Eukaryota; kingdom Metazoa; phylum Chordata; order Ceratodontiformes; family Protopteridae; genus Protopterus; species Protopterus annectens. Next base: position 588,039,763 of record NC_056732.1, read on the forward strand.
AGCTTCGTCCGGAAGCCAGGAGCCCTGAACTAGCCTGCCCAGACAATGCCCCCCCCACCCTATCTGGGAGGCATCTGTCGTCAGGGTAACCACTGGAGGGGGAAGAACAAAGGGTTTTCCTTGATCCAAATTGGATGTCTGAAGCCACCAGCGAAGGTCCCTTTTGCATATATCCGTAATCATGATGTGATGATTGAGGGGAAGATCCTGAAAGGACCATTGAGTTGACAATAGCCACTGAAGAATCCTCATGTGTAATCTTGCCAGAGGGACTAAAAGAACCGTGGCAGACATTGAGCCTAAAACTTGTAGAACCATCCTGGCTGGGGCTTTGGATCTCGAGATCAGAGCTTGAACTTGGCCCTGTAAAGTTTGGATCCTTTCGGCAGGAAGAAAGACGCATCAATCTTGAGTCTATCTCTGCTCCTATAAACTTTATGCGTTGAGAGGGCAGCAAGACAGACTTTGACCAATTGAATGTAATCCCCAGGGTAATACCCAGGAGATGGTGGCTTTGAGGTTGTCCATTAGTAGATGCCTGGTGGTGGCAGTCAGGAGCCAGTCGTCGAGATAGGGAAACACTTGGAATCCAAGACTTCTCAGGTGAGCCGTCACTACTGCCAAACACTTGGTGAACACCCTGGGGGCTGTGGTGAGACCAAAGGGCAGAGCGCAAAATTGGTAATGACTGACTCCCAGGCTGAAGCGCAGATACCTTCTGGACGCCTGATGTATCGGTATGTGATAATAGGCGTCCTTGAGGTCTATGGAGCACATCCAAACATCCTTCTCCAACAATGGGAGAATGGATTGTAACGTGACCATTGAATTTGGATTTCGTGACGGATTGGTTCAGTCTGCTGAGATCCAATATTGGTCTCAGGTCCCCTGTCTTTTGGCACTAAAAGAACCTGGAGTAATTTCCTGATCCGATCTGGTCTGTGGGGACCGGTTGGATGACTCCTTTTTCTAGCAGCTTTAAAGCTTCTGCGGCTGCCATTTCCCTTTGACTGGGTGGTGGGTCCGGGATTCTTTTGGACGGTGGAGGTGAGTATGTGAATGGGATGGTGTAACCTCCGGCAATGATCCGAAGCACCCATCTGTCCTGAGTGATTGACTCCCAGGCTTTTAGGTGCTTGGCAAAACGACACCCGACTGGCTCTGGAGCAGCACAGCCGGGCAATCCCTCATGACGTGTGGGAGGCTGAAGAGCCACGAAAGGACTCGCGGTCTCCAGAATTGCGGGGCCCTCTGCCGCCTCTGGGACGGCGTCTCCCTGAAAAATTTCCCCGTCCTCTGCCTCTGGAAGGGGAATCTTCCTGCTGTTGGGAGAAAAACTTGCGAGATTTGCGGAACCACATTTTCCCCTCCTTTAGCCTTTGGGTAAGGCCGAAAGGGAGTGGAATAACGGGCACCTACGGCAGATAAAGTTTTTCCCTCTTGCTCACAGCGGGTAAGGGTGTCTTTAACCTTGGGTCCAAACAATGAGGACCCATCAAAGGGAGCGTCGGCGAAGGAAGACTTGAAGGCCTCCGCAAACTGACAGAAGCGGAGCCAGGCTTGTCTACGTAGAGCCACGCCTGTGCCTGCTGCTCTACCCGCCCCTTCGGCCGCATAGGAAATGAGCCTCATGGACGAGTTAGAAATTGACATAAGGATAGCCAACTGAGAGCTAACCGACTGGGCTAGCTGCTCAGGTAGGTTACCGAGAGGAATCTGACAACTCCTTGACCAGATCCCTCTGAAGCCTGGTAAAATGTGCCAAATAATTCAGAGACCTTAAAGTAAAGGCCGCTGAAGTCAGGGTGCGCTACCGTAGCTGTCCATACTGCTAGACTCCTTATTAGGAGGATGGACGGACGTTGAAGCCTCTGCCACGTCCTGTTGTGTAGCAGATGCCACCACCATGGCATCTACAGCCACGCCTTTAGTGAGGAACTCCTTCTCGGGGAGCAGACAAAATTTATTTGGACGAGAAGGGACTGGTTCCACGGTATCTGGATGTTCCCACGCCCTTGACAAACTAAATCCAGAAGCTCGTCGAAGGCGGAGACACCCAGGAGGCGGAGGGCTGAGCCCCAAAGGCCTTGAGGAGCACTGACTCGTCCGCAGAGGGGTTTGGATATCCAGCCGCCTCGTTGTTTGAGGATCTCTAAGATGTCTGCAAATGAGACATCATCCGAGGACGACTGGGACCCTCTGCATCATCCATATCAGTGTCTGATGTAATAGACTGGGAGTCCACGTGCTTCCTCTTGCACGATCTCTTCCTTGGGGTTCCTCCAAGACAACTCGAAGAACCCTCAGGAGGAGGGGAACCCCACTGGGGGTAACCTCAGGCCTCGGGGCTCCGCTGACTACGGACAGGGAACTGCCAAAGACCCAGTCTCCACGCCCAGGGAAGGTGCCGGTAAAGCCGGAGAGATGGCAAGAGGACTTGGCCAAGGCACTCCTCATGGCCCTGAAAGCCGGACCCCAGAATCCTGGGAGTGACCGGTCTCGGAGCCGTGATAGCCAGGAAGTCCCGCAGTCAAGCACTGAGGGGAGGCTCGGAACCGAAAGCATAGGTCCCAAACATCACCCCGGTCCAGCTGAAGAAGTCAGCGTACCAAACTCGGACCCGAAGGGCGGGTTGGAGTAAGTCGGAGCCGACCCTGAGATCTCCACCGGCTCCAACAGCACCTGCTCCGGCGGAGCGAAGCAGTCGGAGGAGGAATGGCAATGGGGTGGGCCAAGGTCATCAGCTCCGAAGCCAACTGGGTCGAACCGAAACAAATTTTTGGAAGACTGGGGACTGGAACAGTCTTTGGAGCACCCTGTCTATATCAGAATCTGACATTCTCGACCGAGAGGAAACAGAACGGGTTCGAGACGGCCTCCAACGGCCCCAAAGGGCTAGGGGACCGGCTCGGCGACTCGATGAGTATCGGCGCCGAGGGAATAAAACCCCCCAC